>NW_019524898.1:338679-346539 GCF_002814215.2 Seriola lalandi dorsalis | reverse complement strand
GGGGGCCTGAGGGTGGGAGGCTGCTGTATTCGTCCAACAAAATATACAATTCTGCGATCTGCTCGAACAGCACAGAGAGGTGGACCGGAGTGGATCCAGATTCTGACTGAACAGAGGGAGTGGAGGTTAAACAAGTGTTGGATTGAGTTTGTGGTGGAGCTCAGATGTCAGGCTAATTGAGGTCCCTCCAAATGGCACGCTCACAAATTTGTGGGAAAAGTGTTGAACTCATTCCAGATATGCTCTGAAATGAGCTGCCAGCGCCACCTATACGTTTCAAGCATTAGTACTTGTAAACAGCTGGAGCTACTTTTGTGGGCACAGATGGAAATCGCATTACCTGCGTCAATTAGATTTATGGGATACAGGTCAGCGTTTCCCACTGGGATTTCAAAATAAAAGCGCCATCAGGGATGGTGGTTTGCCTTTAACCTTTATTTAGCACTAAATTTCTTCAAAAAACAGTTTTGGAATGAGAGATTCTCATATAACACACACACGTACACACACACACACGTACAAACACACACACACACGCACACACACACACACACACACACACACTTATTGAATGCTGAGCAAAGTTGTGTAACACTCCACTGCTTTGCCCTGTGGCGAGATGGAAAGCAGGAAGCCGATGTTTGCCTCCATGTCCAATGGAGCCTTGACTGCTGTGTGTTTTTCTGTGTGAGTTAATGTCAGTCTGTGTGTGAGAGTGTGTGAGATCCCATTCTGTACTGAGACAATGCATTCCAAGGCCAGTTTGTGTGTGTGTGTGTGCTTGTTTTACTATATTTGTCGGGTCGAAAAAACCAGGAGCTACGTGGGGACCAAAATGCTGCAACCTCCAAGTTTAAATAGATGTTTAAGGGTTAAAACGGTCAGGGTTAGAATCGGGTTTAAGTTTGGGTACGGGGCGAGGAAATGCATTATGTCAATAGCAGGTCCCCACGTCTACAGTAAAGCAAGTGTGTGCGTGTGTGTGCATGTGTGTGTGTGTGTGTGTGTGTGTGTGTGTGTGTGTGTGTGTGTATGTGTGTGTGTTAATGGTCTGTTCAGCCAGTGGAACCGGGTGAAAACCTACTGCTGATCCATCCTCTCTAGGATACACAAACAAGTGTGCAACAACAAGTGAGCGCCTGCAGGTGTGTGCTACCTGCTCGAGGGGCGACTTCAGCGATGTTAACGGCTCATCAGTGTGAGGTCCGACCTCGACAGTGATCACGTCCGCTACGAAAGAGCCAAAACGATCAAAACAACCTCCTTTTAATTTCACCCCTGATACCGTGCAACGCCTCTCGCTCCTTGTCAATAAGTGCGTCAGAATTAAAATGGAAATGTGCGAACATGAATTCAACAGAATGACAACAAAACGTGGCTCATTCACAGACAGTGGTTTCTCTCCCTCCCCATTCTGTCCCTTTTCACTCCGGAGCTTATCTATCACGCCGTACACCAACCAATTTATATGAAAAACACTTTTAATGTGTGGCGACAATCACACTGCCTGCAAACGAGACGTCTTTTAAAACATATGGCATGCATGTTTCATCTATTAAAGGCTTTCTGGCTCGGGCAATTTAGCATCTCCCAATGTTTAACACATATGGAAACGCAGATAAATGCTTCCCTTTGTCTCCACAGTCTTGCTCTCGCTCTCCACGCTCGTTTTGCAGCCGCCTTCCCTTTCTACCTTTGGGAACAGAGTGGGAAGAGAGAACGTGGGGAAGGTATTCATTTCTGAATCATCACCGACTCAACTGCATGATATGTTTCCCCCTGGAGGGCACGCTAATGATCCTTAGCCCGAATGACATATGTCTGAGGCCGATTAGGACGCCGCATCCTGACAACACATCAATGGGGATCATGTCAGGCTGAATTAGTTCAGCTCCAGTTAGGTGGGCTGGAGACAAGTTTGGAAAGTGAGACAGGTGGGATTACATCATGAGCAAGGGCCTCATGAGTGATCGCATGCAAAATGAAGCCTGGAACCGATGTGGTTTCCTGGTGCTTGTTGTTTCATTTCTGAGCTGCAGAGGAACGATTACAGACAACACTAGAACTATGCAGAGGCCTTTCTGGGCTGCAGGTGAAGCTCACAGAGCAATATCCTGTCTCGAAACCTTCATTTCGGTTGTGATAGGAGCCGTCCTTGGCTCAGGAAAAACCATTACAGCAGGTGTTCCTCCTTGCCAGCTTTTTGTTTTCTTTTCATATGGAGTGCTTTTCTAAAATGATTTGGCTGCTAGTGTCTCACACTGCCTTTAAGCTCTCCTCATAAGCTCCTTCTTCCAAGTTCACAAACTGTAAATATGACTTGTCACCCGTTCAAGTTCTTTTGAATACAACAGCAAAACGGACCCTCTAACAAAAGCCTTTCTTTTGACTTAGTGGCTGTTGTTTTATTTCGAAGTAAGGAGGACAAAGCTACTGAGAGCTGCAGGAAAAAGAGAGAAAAATGTGTATGAAGAACGTAATGTGTTTTCTTCAATTTCTCTCGACAGTTGTTTATACATGTCCAAGTATATACCTCATTAAATACATCACTTTTACACAGTTATTTTTGAAAGGCTCTCGTCACTATAAAAAAAAAAAATCACATCTCAGCAGTTTGGGTATCGTAGGAAATTCCTACTTTATGAGTCACATTTACCATTTTCTCAGCTTGTGCTCAACACGTAATTATGATATCTCCAAAAGCACTTAAAGGCAGAATAAGGTGACAGCAGTACGTGGGTTTGCTGCTGCTAAACTCGGCAAATGTGGGAGAGTTTGTCATTGAGGAGAGGAAGCCAGAACGTTTGAGGCAAGCAGCCTTGAAATTTAGATTGCATCAGATTCTCTTTCCATTTAATCGAGTGCCAAACTGCATTAACATGAATCACTTATGTGAAATGCAGGGCTATTCATATGGTAAGTGGCGCTAGGTATGTATTTTTCCAGCGCGAATTTATGGATATCTGTGTAGTAAAGATATGAAAAGTAACAACTGCTTTCGTTAGGAAAAATAACAGGGAAACACGGCAAGCGAGAGACCCAAGGGCCTTGTTGCCCATTATGCATGCAGCATTTTCATTTATATACACGACAGCAGGAGATACAAAGAAGTCAGCTGGAGTGTGAGTGTGCGTGTGTGTGTGTGTGTGTGTGTGTGTGTGTGTGTGTGTGTGTGTGTGTGCGCGTCACCTCTGGTTGGTGCATCCATTACTGTGCAGGGTACAACAGATACTTCGTTTTACTGAACAATTAACACAAAATGATGAAATTGTTAAGTGCATTACAGCAAGACCGAACGTAGAGCGCTTCATTCTTTTCACGTCCACTGACAATTTCTATTGTAATAATATCCCTGTCATTTCATGAAAAAGAATTTCCCCATAGAGCAGTGCTTAAGCTGCAACATATAAATAATAATGTCTAATAACCAGCGCCAAAACAGATTCATGCTAATGCTTCTAATGATTAAATATTCTCAGGGGTTTAAATAAATAAAATATGCATAGTGTGTCTGAGATAAAAAAAAAAGAGTAATAAAATAGTTTACTAGTACATTAAATGTCCCAAGTAAAAGCCTATCATGCTTTATAAAGATTGATTCAGGATGTAATGGAGAGTGGTTTCATTTATTAACGCTGCATTAAGGATTTGTTTTACTACTGTTCAGGCAGAAAGACATTTTTAGCTAGTTAACAAGCTAACTAGCTTGTGTGTTAGCAAACAGAAACATTAGCATCTAATTCTTGCCATCAGGTGAATGTGAGTCAGTAATCACACCATCCTGAGATGCTTTTATCACGTTCTAAGAGAAGCAACCACATCACACCGATCCTTGTTAAGTGTCGCTGGGTTTTAGAATTGTTTTTAAGATTTTACTGCTCATTTCTAAAGCCAAGAGCCTGATCGCTGCTCAGGATCCTCTGGCAGGGCGCTACTAAACCAGGAACACTTTGTTACTCTGTATTAATAAGGTGTTATATGAATAAAGTTATTATTATATAGCATGTACATCTGTAAACCAAAACAATTAGCTAAAAAAATGACAATATTCATTCTCAGTGAGTTCAACAGTACTAGTAACTATTTAAGTTTTTATTTTCAGCCAATATGCAAAACACCCTTTATTTGAAGTGCCATATTTACACTTTACTTAAGAGGCCAAATAAATTAAACCGAGAAAATAAATGACTCCAAGGCTTTCAAAGACTCTTTCTACAAGGAATTCTCTTTTGTGCTTTTGCTATGCAAAGCTATCTAACTCACACCACAGTCATCTCTACTGCGATCAATATGAATCTGCAATGCCCTGCAAAGGTGAAACAATATGTAGGTTAAAAAAAATAGCAACCTGGAGGTCTACATCTACTGGCATAATGTTCATGTAACTTTCGTCATTGGGTGTTTTTGTTAAAAAAAGAAGAGATCAGAACCTTCACTTCATCCTTTTCTTTATCTCAAAAAGTATTCAGACTTCCAGCCATTGTTTCTGTTTCAGCTCACACGGATGCATTCTGTGCAGCAGCTGTGTGTACACTTCCTCGGTCAAGGGCAAGGTAAGTTACTGAAGAAAGCTTCTACCACCTACACCTTTCTGTGATGTGTGGTACCATCCATCCATCCATCCATCCATCCATCCATCCATCCTTTTGCTCTCATGTTTCTTTCCCTTTCCTGTCAAGCTTTCATTCAACCCAGACAGGAGTGTTTTCACTGTTTGGCTTCTTTGCTGTATTATGTGACCCAGCTGCCACGCTGATGTGCGCACATGCTCACTGGTGCCTGGACTAAAACGTTAACAGCAGTGACAGTAAATGCACCTGCCTGAGCTACCCAGGGGCCACAGGTTGGACCAGTCCAATGATGGTTGAGATGTGTGTGCGTGTGCGTACGTGTGTGTGTGTGTGTGTGTGTGTGTGTGTGTGTGTGCACTGGGGGTGGGGAAAGGGGCTGGTGGAAAGGTCATCATGAATACTACATGAGGCTGGGTGGGGTCAGGTTGTCCAATGTCCATCACCTCCCTGCAGATGATCTCCAGCTGGTTTGGGTGGGGGTTTGTGACTGGCCAGATACTGGTGTGTGTGTGTGTGTGTGTGTGTGTTCGTGATAGAAAGGACTCTTCCATATTCATGCTTCAACCTTACCCATAAGTATTCAGCTCCACATGAGCCCATTTACATCCTGGAAATTGGGCTGGAAATAATGGGAGGTGACACGGGGTGGGCCTCCGACCTCTGACCCCTGCTTTGTGTGTGTCCGTGTGTGTGTGTGTGCAGGGAGTGAGCGTTCGAATAAAAAGCCTTGATTGGAGTAGATAGTGTGAATTGATGTCTCGCTTGCAAAAACATTTACGTGGATACAACACAGATGGCTTTAATAAAAAAGTCATTATTACAGCTGCCCTGCGGATTACATTTCAATCCAACCTCATCAGTCAGTATGTACAGAAAACATCTCTGTGAATAGAAGCACGGACACATCTCACACAGTTTTGTCGCGCTGATATATTTTTTAATATCCACCTGCCCTGCACTGAATAGTATTTAATAACTGCCAAGGCTGTCAGCTACACATCTTCTAAAAATCCACTCCTTTACTAAAATGAGACCAATCAGTGGCAGGGCAGGGCTGAGACCTATGTCTGCACTGATAGAAACACACAGGAAATTGCATCAAAGTATGAAATATAACTGAATCACTGAGAGGTTTTCATCCATATGCAGGACATGAGCAGTCGCCAATGAGCCACATTCATTTTCAATTGTTTTACGCTCTCTGTAATCATAACGGAACAACAGCTGGTAAAATCTGATTATTTTCCAGGGAAATTGCTCATAAAAATAAACATAAATTACAATTAAATGACAAAGAAATTTAATTTTCACATGTTTAACATTATTTTATTTTTGGCTTAACCACCGTGTAGTGAATATGATTAGAGTTTGAGTCTAATTTTAACTGACTCCCTGAGAGTGAATTCAAAAACAAGAAAGTAATCAATAGGAATGTTTAAGTTGCACTGCTGCCACTTTCACATGATGAATGGTTTGGCTTGGTTTGACCTGTTCTCCCTGACATAACATTAACTATTGGACTTTTATACACATCACTCTGGAAACTGACCAATCAGAGCTTAGTATGTAAATTACATCCTCAACACAAACCCACTCTCAGGCAAAAGGGAGCTGAGAGAGAGAGAGAGAGAGAGAGAGAGATGTTTGAACGAGGCGTAATTCATTTCCATCTTCATTCACTTATTAGCAAACACAAAGAATCTGTCGAAAACTTTGTGACTGCACGTCTCCCAGTGCGGAGAATCCGTAAACAGCAGCGGCATTTCATTAGCTGCATCAAAAGCAAGTCGGCTGCAAAACATGGTGAAAAATTTAAGCGCTCTCATGAGCGGTGCAGATATTTTATGACATGACTGGAGAGATTAATAGAAGACAAAGGCAAATGAAAATCACTTCATCACTCCAACTTGAAATATGGAGATGATGGCTCATCTGAAACCAAGCAGACTCGAAATCTTCATCTTCAAGAGGGCCAGTCAAGTGTCAGTGCTGAGAGACATGTCAGAAAATGTTGGAGTTATTATCACCCCAGGTACAAGAACAGGCAACACCCACCCCCACACACAATATCCACCTGTATATCCATATATCCCACCTTTTTCTCTCTTCACTTTATTTCCTTGACACTTCAGTCTTTCATTATTAATCTTAACACCTATTCTCTGTTCACTCAGAACTCCTCCCGTCTGCACACACACACACACACACACACACACACACACACACACACACACACACACACACACACACACACACACATTAATCCTCAACTCCATGGAGGTGAGACAGATAATGAACGGAGGTCTGAGGGAGACGTACAATGTCGCACCTGGGGTATTAATAACACGGCGCTTCCTGTTCAGCAGTGATCCCTCACTGGGCCTTCAGGCAGCAGCATATGGCCCCACCAACACCCAAACACACATAAAGCCAATAAGAATCCATATTAGCTTATGCAATACAGGAGCAATCCTGCAATAATCCTTGACTATCCTTGAGTCCTTATCCCACTGTGGACGATCCGGAGGTTTAAAAGTTACGAAAAAAAAAAGCTTGACTCGTTGCAGAACAGGTACAAAACTGGGGCAACTGGAAGTATATTTTAAGCGCGTTCGATGCTTAAACCTAAAGTGACAGAGACGAGGCGAATATTTCAAACAATTTCCCAAAGACAAAATGAAATGAAGGCGGAAATGGTGAGAAGTCTGTAAGGATATTTGAGAGGACTATATTGCAGGAGGCTTTGGTTTTTCTCACAGGTGCTAACTCAACACTATGCACACACTGCACCCTCCCATTTCACCCTGTGGGGTTCTGTATAGGCGCTCCAGGGAGAGGTCTAGAAAAAGGAAGAACGAGAACGAGTATCATTTATGTATGTGCAATATGTTTATTTATGTTTTGTGTGTTACGGGAGGTTTAATGTCGGCAGTTGTGTTAAGCTTCTTGTGTCTTCACCCAATTACTTATAATTGTAACAATGCAGAGCTGGTAAATAGCAGGAAGAGAATTATTTTTTATTAAGAAGAATGGAGGTGTAATTACATTACAAAGAGCGCCAATTAGTGCCTTATCTCTCCCCAAAGGTTTAAAGTTGCATCTCTGTGTGGAATACGCTATGAAGTGATTCGTTTCTTGTTTTTTTTTTCTCCTACAGATTCTTGTGACTCTCTGCACATTCGACCACATGGCACAAGCTCACACTGTGAATGCAGATGGTGCATGTGGCTCGGTTTGTGTGCTGTGTGTGTTTCCTGAAGGGGCGGGGGCAGGCGGGCGGGGGGGGGGG
>NW_019524898.1:325900-338642 GCF_002814215.2 Seriola lalandi dorsalis | reverse complement strand
GGGGGGGGGGCCAGAGGAATCGTGATCCTCACTTTTGATTCTGCTCACTGATACTGCCTCTGATTGTTACCGTCCCCATGTAAGTTCATACTGTATGTACTTTAAAGAGTGTAATATATCTCTTTAAGATCGGGCTCCCGAGTGTGAGCCGGAGCACGGTGAGGTGTCGCAACCTGAGTTATGGCTTCACTTCCCACCTGGGCCTTCACGTTTACATTCACAGTAAGCAAAAGCTGGATAAAAGTCTTGCTACATGGCAGCGGAGCACCACGCTTCTGCGTTCACAGGGCTCAGAAATACAGCCGCACTGACTGACACCAACTCCGGTATCGTTCTTCACTTAATTAGGATGCAACCGCACCGCTGCTGTCAAAGAGAAATTTCCAGCAGGTGAAACATTTCAACGCTGAAAGCATAATGAAGCATCTTGGTGTGGAGAATATGTGCTGCATATGTTACCTCCATCTGCGACGTTCCAGAATCTGGTCACATTACAGAGCCGTCTACTCACATATTTGTATGTAACTTCTTCCATCAGTGCAACTGTTAGTAGTAATGTTGCTAATAGTAGCAACATCTGAAAGGGATGCACAGTGGAGGAGGTAAAATGTCATGCTATAGATATGTGACAATATGTAACAAATAAATTCAACCGTGAAACAACATTCAAGAAAAGCGGTTCCACCGAGCAGCCATTATGGATTTTCAAATATGAAGGAAGGGCAAGGTTACAGACACAGAAAGGACTGGAGCACAAAAGTTCATCCTCAACACTCAAGGTCCACTTGCTGTCTTTTTTTCCCAAAGCTTTCAACTGTATCTCACGGTCTGCATCCGAGTTTGCCAAGATGTGAAGGAGGTGACTCAGCTGAAGCCTGTGAGATTTAGCTTAAAATTCAAGAAATAAAAAACTGTAAGTTTTTTCTTCTGTTATCACGTAACAACCTTTTCGTCAGAAAGGCAGAGTGTTTTATATTGTGCAAAAAAGCTCCAGAAAAAAAAAAAACCTTGAGTTTTTTATTGTTATCACAAAACTGAAGAATGAAAAAGGCAATGAAGTATTGAGCTCCATGTAAAAGTAGCACCATCTGCACCCACAGCATGATTTCTAATGAAGTTTAAATCTTGCCGAGTAAGAAAAAGCCCAAATTAAAAACAAAAAAAAAAAGCTTGGGGCTAATGGCATTAAACAGCTTATCAGCTTTTAACTGATACAAACAGGAATTTGTTCTGAATCTGAGCATCTATCTTCAAATTGTGTCCAGAGCGATGTGATAACGATCGATGAACCTAAACCTGTCAATCAAACCAAACTGTGAGCTGGATGTAGCAGCATATTCCACCTGGTAATCACTTCTATCACCGGCCTTCTGTATTGGCTCGGCTCCCGTCCGCAATGTCTCCTCTGCTGCCACAATCACCCAAATTCACCCAGACTGATCCAAATTATTTGGATGCTTCATGATCTCCCCGACCCAACCAATAATCTCTGTCAATCAGGTCTGGCTCATCCAAGCAGCCTCAACCAATAAAAGAATAATAACTTTATTTGTATATCACTTTTTAAAAAATGAAAATAAAACTCCCACACCTTCGCCACGGTTTGCAAGTACAAATGAAAACATTTAAAATATTTAGACGTGGAAGTGTGAATACATTTGCAGGCATATATGTTTTCCTTTTTTTTTTCTTTTAGTACAGCTACATCTTCTTCTCAGTCTCCTGAGAAACGACAGTGAAACGATAAAGAGAATTCAAAACAAAACAGAGAGGAAGAGACTTTAGAGTTGCAAGTGCAAGCTTTGGTTGAGCTTTTATATCCCATCTGCACAGCCGAGTCTCTCCCTTTTAGTCGGGAAGGCGAAAAGCATTACTGTGATAATCCTGTTTTTCATTATGTGCAATATTAGCTGTGTTTAATCTAGATTTGAAAGCCTTCTCCGAAATAAAAAACGAGGGAGCTGCTAAAAATTCAAACGACTGACAGCTCGGCTGTACCTGTGTTCTGCACATAGTTCAGAGGAGTGTGCTGGGATAAAGTCAAGTGTGCAATGTCTCTGCTGATTTCTCTCCCAGCTCATTAAAACTTGATGAACCTGAACACTCCCTCTAAAAGCAGCAGCGGCTCTTTGACAGAGCAAGCCTTGACTCTGTCCATTAGCATAATGTGTTCAGTGATAGAAACGGTCGAGATCATTAAGAAGACAGGATTTATGTAAGTTGGGCTTTCTGCAAACCTTTATACCAATTACCTTTAAATAACGCCCCAACTGCTCTGGCAAAGTTCTTCCAGTTGTTTTATTTCCTGCCACGTTTAAAGAGACAATCATTAAAGCTTCAATAGTCAATATTTTTATTACAACAACACATCAAATTAGTGTTTTAGCTCCGTCTATGCTATCACATCTGAAAATGCATATCACATGACCATTCACATACACTGGGCATGCGTGTACCGGTGTTAACAGCGACAACAGCTCTTCTGCAGTTGGTTACTTGCAGAAGATTCTACGAACAAAGAACAACAAAGACGACTGTAGCTTTAAAAATGAAGAATTTAACCGCACAACAGCTGCTCACACAGACACATGGGTCGGTAACACTTGTGATTCGTTATCCATGTCGTAGTCAAGGCTGGTAAGACCCAATCAGGGAGCGATCGTGTGTGTCTACATCATCATTTGCAAAGGTCTCGGCTTGTGCCTGTCCCCTGGAGATTTTTAAATTAAAAAGGGACCAGCAGTGTTTCCAAAAGTCTCTGTTTTAGGGGCTTGAAATCTTTGGAGACATGTGGGCGCGACTACTAAACGTTGCAAAACTAAAACGTAGCGGTCAAAGCGTAGCTCTAGACGATCCATTCAACACATGACAGGAAAAAAACCTTCGTCAGAAACACAACAGAAGAAGAAGAGTGTGGCCTGACACAGTAACTACAAACTCATGACTGAATGTTGTTATATTGTTCCTGTGAACCCTTTGAGTGGCTGTGTGTAAATCTGAATCCAGGTGGAGACGGTAGACTGTGCTAGAAACGACACTTCATGAAGCAGCAATCACAGCAGGTACATATGTGATGTCATTTAAATATCAACATTTCTTTGGCTCTTTTGTACGGTGAGGTGTCTTCACGTCTAATGTGGGCTTTCCTTTTACTTTCTGTTGTTGAATTTTCTCAGGCTTTACTCTCTTCTTCTAAAGAAAAACTGCTGAAGCAAGAACCTAGTGTTGGAGTTGAGTATGAAATACCCAGTTGGTCTCTTTGTTCCTTAATAAACTACATGAAAAACACATCACTTCCTGTGCGACGGAGGATGTTTCCCCCAGTGTTTAGAACATATGTAAAAACGTCTGATGAACGGACGCAGACTGAATAATTCACTGCGTTACATCAATGAACTTCAGACGTGAGCAGCAAAGCAGACATGAGTTTATATGAAAATGATGCGGAGTGTGACTTTTGAAAAATTAAAAACTTTCTCAGAGCTGCATCTAAGAAAGTTAAATATGTATGTGCTGTTTGCAAAATTTAACTTCATGGGGACTCAGTGGGATCCACCCACGGATCCCCAAACCTCTCACTGAACAGGCCTGGATGAACATAATTCACTGTGTATCAGTGTTTACTCCATATGCGCTAGTGTATACAGCAAAAAGCCCATTTGGAGCCGGTTTGAGTTTGCATAAAAAATGTATTTGGTCAGTGAGCAGCAGGAAAAAAGACAAGATATCATCTCCTACTTACGTTGGCTTTATGGCGCATCCTTTCACAAACAACAATCCCTGTTTGTTTACCTGCATTGGCTAGAGGGTGTGCTGGTGCATAATAATGACCGCGTGTGTGTGTGTGTGTGTGTGTGTGTGTCCGTGTGTGTGTCCGTATGTGAGCATGTGTGTGTGTCCATGTGCTTAGTCCCTGAAGCTAGCTACTTCCTATCTCTAACACCATATCTCATCTTTTGCAGGAGGACTACTGTGACCAATCTAACACTGCCCCAGGAGCAGAAACTGTGTGTGTGTGTGTTTGCGTGTGTGTGTGTGCGTGTGTGTGCGCATTGGCTGCCATCTGCCCCTGCCAGTGCCCTGCCTCTCTGTAGCTGCTCCTGACCTGTGCGGCTGTCTAACAGGAGCGCTGAACCTGGCTGCCATCTCTAACAGCTCCGGTTCAGAGCCACTCCAGACAGGACAGACGAGGAGTAGAGAAATACTGAAAAACTCCCGTTATCTGATCGAAAGACAAAAATAGGGAGCTTCACATCATCACCCAAACCAATCCCTGTTCCTCTCAGCTATAATGGAACTAGTCAGGGGGGTGGGGAAAATGATTGAATCGTAGCATGGCATCAGATGAACCCAGCATGGCGCTGAGGTAATTGCGCTTTTTTATTTTTTTATTTTCCTTTCGTGCTTCTGCTCACACATAAAAGTCTCATTTTGAAGAGGAGGAAATGTATTGCCTCTCAGGGGACTGATGCGTGTTACATGGCTTTGAGTCTCTGAATTAAACCCCACCCCACGTGGTGGGCGTGAAGACATTGACCACACGCCGCATCCGACTGTCCGACTGAAAACACACTGACGACTGTTCAACTTGGCAACCGATGATTTATTGGCCTGATTGAGCCGATTTTGATCTTATATTAAAACCTGAGCTACTGATAGAGCGATGCATTGTGGGATCATTCAAGAGTGTGCCGTGAGCAGTTCACTACAAGAGGCACCAATTGGACCAACCTGTTTTAATTAAATTTCTCTATATCTGCTTGTGATGAACACACACACACACACACAGTAAAAGTGATAAGTCCTTCCCCCGGGCTGACACTCCCTCAGCACTGGGGCAAAGTGGAAGGGATTTTTTCTGGGAGAGGGAGGATGAGAAAAAAACAATGAGGAGGGAGCAGGACATAAATCGAAGACGAATATCAGTTCAAGTCAATTTCTGAACAATGATAATTTCATATTCTCAGCGTGCAGGACGGAGGAGGAGGCTCTGTTCCAGTTCTTCCTTCTACCTCTTTCCCTCCAGCTCTCGCCTTCCTCACACCTCCCTTCCTACCTTTATTCTTTCTTCATTTCCTTCCCTTTCTTCTTACTCTTTGTCCACATGTTGTTCTTTCCCTCCCTGTTCACTTCCACCTCAGTTTCTTTTCTCTTCCTGTTTCTTTTCAGTGTGTGTTTTTTTTTTTTTTTTTTTTTTTTTTTTTTTTTTTTTTACTTCTAAACCCTTAATACAAAACCATGTTTACTTGCAACCACTCATCACAAAGGGTAAAATTATCAAGTCTTTCAAAAGTGAAAGGATTGGAAAGAAAACACTTGAATTAAAACATGCGTTTTTCTACAGCAAAAAACAAAACAACAACTTTATTTCCTACTCTGTAATCATGTCATGACCCTGTGCGGGGGCTGCCCAGGTTGGAAACAACAGTTTTACATACCGCTGTCCACCTAACCGTCTCTTCCCTCCTCCTACACACTTCCAGACCAACCATGAACCCATGAACCAGAGCTACGGCGAGTTATTCTTCCAGCAGCTGTAGGGCTGTAATGCACGGCTTGGGATTGTAGTTGAGTCTGTGTTAGTGTGGAATGTGTTTGCACGTTGGTTTTAGAGGGAGTATAATAAAGAGACGAGATGGATAGCAGAGGGATTACGAAGAGGAATGTACGGAGTCTGTAAAACCATTTTTTCCCCTCAAACATTAATTCTGCCACCATCACAGCTGATTAAACAGCTGATTCCACCTATCAGGCATGATCTAAAAACCAAGAATCTCAAGTACCGCCACTCACAATCACATCCTTGAATCAAGCTCAAACATCTTGATGAAGTGGAGGTGGAGCGATCCGTCAAATAATTCAGGAAAATTAGCAAAAAAAATAAAAAAAATAAAAATGTGACATTGAAATTAAAGAAAAATGTGTCAACCTGCTTAGGAGATTTTCTCAATAACAGCTGACTTGTTACTGTACGATGAAGTTTTGCAGTGTAGTGACAGGAGACAGCTGTGGGAGATGAGAGCTGTCTGACACCAGTGGGAAATGTCACAGCTAATACACATCACATGTGGAGGGACTCACACTGGATGCCTTGTTTCCTACAAGATGTGTGTGTGTGTGTGTGTGTGTGTGTGTGTGTGTGTGTGTGTGTGTGTGTCTCTCAGAGAGAGGGTGAGACATGAGCTCACTCTCAATGAAATGCCACATGTGTGCAGCATGTGTTAAGTGCAGGTGTGCATGGTGAACGACTGAATGAATTTGAATGCTTTGCAGTTACTCGATACACAACCCATATATCAAATGAGACACGCATAAAACAGCTCACTCTGAGCTATGCTAATGCGGGAGTGTCTGCTGTCAAACAAGTTTAAAACAGATTTACTGGAGTCTGTTTTAAACATTGGAGCGCAACAAATGTGTCTAAGAAAATAAAAAATGTCGTCTACTGTTGTCTTTAAAACAATTTCTCTTCTTTAAAGCGATACTCCAGCTATTTATTACTGCACCTCCATAAAGTTCAGGGCTCACAGGAGATGGATTAACAAAAAGATCGGTCAAAATTGGGAGTAAAAACCTACATTTCCCATAATGCAATCAATAGCAACTTTTTGTAAAAACTCCCTTATTTTCACCCTTACCCTTCTAAAACTGAAACTGCACTAAAAAACTCTGTATTACTTCCCCTAAATGACTCACCAAGAGTTTAAGACTAAATTAGTTTTTAAAGATTTTTTGCATGTGAACCTAGTAACCCCGACCTTCACAACGAGTTAGACCAAACATCCACTTCCAGTAAATGCAGCCGTTTCCACACACACACACACACACACACATATACACACACATATACACACACATATACACACATATACACATACAGTCCCACACTCACTCACACACTCACTCACACACAGTGTTTGCCTTCAGTGACACCAACCCCTAATTATGGAGTTACAGAGTGTACTGGGGTGCATGAGACTCCGGTGGAAAAACAAGCTCGGCTGAGAGAACATACAGACACACAGCGGCCTACCTGTTGGATTATTATGGGAAACATTTGGCTCTTTTCACAGGACTTTCTGCTATTGTGCTCGTTATTCAGTCTGAATGTGGAAACTTAACTATTCACACACACACACACACATTAAGAGCTACACACATCGAGGCACATACAGAATTATTGGCGCCGCTGAATTTTAAGCACAGAATTTAGACAATCTATATGAAACCATAAAACGAATGCTGGACAGAACTATAGGTATCCTTTTATTTAAATCAATAAATTAAAAATAAATAAGATTCACTTGTGGTTAATTTTCAGGGTTCACTTGACCTGATAAAACCAATGAATTGAATTTTACTGCATAAAAAGGGTTAGCGTTAACGTTTCCAGTTTTCCCTATAGCAAAAACAAGCAAGCTGTCTGAGAGCATCAGAAATGCTATTGCAAATGCTACTAAGGCTACAAGGCAACCGCCATAGATCCTGAAATCCCTGTCTCAGTAGTTGTTAATGTTATTAAGAAGCTTCACATATAAAACTGTTAAGAGGCTTCCAGGATGTGGCGCTAAGAAGAAACTGAATGAGCGAGGTCTGTGAAGGTCCGCGCACACTGTGGAAAATCTGAAGAGCTTCAGGCCGACCCGGAGCAATCTGGAGTGATGGTTTCAGCCCGTGCCATATGCTGCACACTGAACCAAGCCGGGCTCCATGGGCGAAGGCCAAGGAGGACACCACTACTGAAAGAAAGGCACAAAAAGACGAGACTAACGTTTGCAAAAACTTTGATAGATAACCCGCAGTCTTTCTGGGATTATGTTCTGTGGACAGATGAAACCGCAGTAGAGCTCTTTGGGAATGCAGCGCATCAGTTGGTGTATAGGCGATGAAAGAAAAAGAACATCCTACCTACAGTAAAACATGATGGAGGCTCTATCATGCTGTGGGGCTGCTTTGTTGCCTCTGGTACTGGAGGTATTGAATGTATCAAAGGAATGATGAAATCAGGAGATTACCAAGGTATTTTAGAGCGAAATGTGTTACCCAGCGTCAGAAAACTAGGCCTGAGGCAAAAGGTCTCGGGTCTTTCAGCAGGACGACGACCCCGGAGCTCACATCCAGCAGCACAAAGGACCGGTGGAAAACAGAAAGACGGGAGTGTTTTAAAATGGCCAACGATGAGTCCTGACCTACATCCCATTGAAAAACTACTGGGAGAGCTGAAACCTGCCATTTGCAAAAAGGATTCTGGCGATGTTAAAAGAGCTTGAACGCACAGCGGTGGAGGAGGGGCAGAAACTACCTACAGACAGGTGCAAGAAGCTGCTACAGGAAACATTCAGAGGCGTCACTGCTGCCAAAGGTTCTGCAACCAAACATCAGCGAAGGGTGCCAGTAACTGTGTCCCGGGGGTTTGTATTATTTCACTACTGTGCAAATTTTTCTTTTGTTCAGTGACCTTGGACATTTTATTCAAATATTCTGATGAAACAAAATTGATTCATTTGCATGCATTCCTAAAGATATTCTGAAATATGTACTTGAAATTCATGGGGGTGCCAATAACTGTGACCAGGATTGTATGTTCATCTGCTGCGTGCGACACGACACAATAACTTCCCCTCTTTTGTTCAAAAATAAAAAAATGAATAATAAACAGTTAAATTGGCCAAATTGTCCTCAATTCTTTACTCTATTTCAATTTCTCTCTTTGTCCCTCTCCTTCTCTCTCTCCCTCTCTCTCTCTCTTTCTCATTATGGAAATCAGCGAGCAGGCAGACGTGCGAGGTTGTCGGAATACTAAGCACACGCTTTATTTGTTCTCTTGTACGCACACACTCTCGGAGGTGTACGGCTTAAAAAAAACGGAGGGTGATGTAATATAATGATGAGTTAAATGCAAAGGAAGTGAACAAAACAATGTACTCACACAAAGCCCCAGTGCACAAAATTCATCATGTAGCTCTTCGCAGGCAGACAGAGAGACAGACAGAGAGACAGACGGAGAGACAGACGGAGAGACAGACGGAGAGACAGACAGGGACGAAGGAAGTTCTCAGCCCCAGTGCTGAATTTTATTTTTTTTTAATTGAATGGCTGGTTATCTCCATGGCCTGAATGCTGACTACTTAAGCCCAAATTATATTTTCCGTATCAGTGTGGTCACAAGGGTTTGTGTGAAATAAATTTTCTCATCTGCAAAGGTCACCCAAAATGTATGGCTCTGTGTCCTTAATGCACTTACAAGCACGGCCGCTGCACACATGTGGAAACACACTCATGAGCGCAGACGCCCAAGTGGTGTAAACAATCACATGCGTATAAATCTCCATATTTCAGCATCTATGAGACAAGACCATTGGATTTTTACAGTCTATACAGAACACAGAGGTCAACCGGGTTGCAGCTGAAACTTTAAGGCAACTTAGCTGATGGTCTGATGAACTTAGTTTTTCTCGTTGGTGTACATGAAATGCATTTTTAGACGGAAGAAATCGAAAGAAAATAAACTCCGATAAGAGATCCAGATGGATCATCTACAACTTACAATTGTATCATTAAATATGACATTTATTGCGTCGCTCTCTCACACTAGGTGTATGTATTCATTCATTTCCATAGACATAACCTTGTACCTCAAGAAAGTGGGGCTTTGTATTCAGCCTGCGGAAAGTTAAAAGGGCCTGAATGGGCAGATTGTGAAGAACTGTTATGGTAAAGTGACTCGGGGTCTAATTCAGAAAATGAGGCAGATATGTAAAATAACATTTACGGAGCGAAGTGCACATCTGAGGAGGGTTTTCGTCTGTTTTGTGGGGTCAGCTCCATGAAACAGTCAGAAGTCAGTACGTTTTCTTTGCACACATAAGCAACCCACCGACCACCGGAGGGCTAAATCAGCAATTCTACAACTTACAGATAGAGTACAAACTGCAGAAATGCCCTATAGCAACAAGCATAAATGGTATTTTAGACTTTGACAAGTAGATAAACTTTACCCTCCACGATGTCCCTGGCTTGCACTGTGTCACACTGAAGCATATAATATATTGTCTCCCTTCACTCCTCGGGCTACGATACGTAATATATACAGTATATTATCTGCATCTCTGTGAGTTTCTTCACGCTGAGGGAGAAGGCTGAGCAGAAACATTCAAATCATACTGATTTACAGTCTTTTCCTCTTTGTTTCTCTCTTTGTCTCAATAGCTGCTGCCCTCCGTCTCACTCTGTGCGAGCATAAATCTTATTAAAGCTCAGTGACAGGGCAGCGATCGGTATGCTACACAGACACACAACCCACGGCACAAATCCCCTTTTCTGACTGGTGTGTGCGTGCGTGTGTGCGCGTGTGCGTGTGTGTGCACGCGTCTCTGCGTCTTCCATGTTCCCGTATTGTGAACAAAACTAGCAGGGTGTAAATGGTGTCACTGACATGCTGCTGCACCATGTGTCAGTGTGTTGTAATTGTGTCCAGTGGAGCGTCACACATATATTCAACACACACACACAGATTCTGGTTGACGTCAGGTCCAGAAGAGCTACCCACCGTGTGTGCGTGTGTGTTTGCATGTGTTTGTGCGTGTGTGTGTGTGTGCTTGTTAACAGCGGGTGGCGTTTTTTCCTGCTTGCTGCAGACGGTGTCACCGTACAAGCAGTGAATTAGGAATAAAATGTTTACCAGGATGAGAGCACGGGGCTCCACTGTGACGTCACTG
Organism: Seriola lalandi dorsalis; assembly: GCF_002814215.2. NCBI lineage: Eukaryota > Metazoa > Chordata > Actinopteri > Carangiformes > Carangidae > Seriola > Seriola lalandi. The sequence continues at coordinate 327,924 of NW_019524898.1, read as the reverse complement.
GATTGGTCCACAACCGGTTGCACATCTGGTTGCCATGACAACCTCCAATAAATGCGCTGGTGTGGAAAACAATCAATATGATCACTTGAAACTTGAGAATTTAAAAGAGGCAACCCGTGTGTGAATGTGTGTGTCGGGGTCAGGTTGAGGGTGGGAGGTACAGAATAGATAGTTCAGTGCCCTGTGTGAGGCTCCAAGGGACACACACACACTCTCACACACACACACCCACCCACCCACACACACACACACACACACACACACACACACACACACACACACACACACACCAGACAACAAATTCATCACACATTCTCAGCTGGAACACACACATACACACAGGAACAAAAAACGCATAAACACACTGACATTCCCATAACACACACACACACACACACACACACACACACACACACACACACACAGAGAGAGACATGGAGAAAGGTTGATACAAACTGTAAAATCTGATGTTAGGGGCTCTGTAACGTGTGTGTGCTGAATGTGTGTATGTGTGTTCATGCACACATCCTGAGGTTCAACTGCAATCTGTAAACAATGTTTCTGGCTGAGTGAAGAAAAACAAGAAGCGAGGGGTGAAATGTTCAAGAGAGAGAGAGAGAGAGAGAGTGTGTGTGTGTGTGTGTGTGTGTGTGTGTGTGTGTGTGTGTGTGTGTGGTGTGTGTGTGTGCGTGTGTGTCTGACAGAACGAGAGAGGCCAAAAGAGCACTGAACTGCAGATGCCTGACTCTCACAGAAACCTTCTGCTTCTCTGCAGAAAACTAAGACACATACAGAACCCGTGTGAACAGTCTGGATACTGTCGGCACAGACCAAAATGCTCCATTAACTTCAGCTTCTTCTTAATAAGGAAAACACTGACTGTGATGCAGGACTCAGCTAATAGCAGGATATCACAGCGCAATATTGTTCGGCAACACATTGACACGGCAAGCCACTTATTTTCCTCCAATTAATAACCTGACAATGAAATTTGACGCACTGGTTACATTTCCCAGTGTGGTTATTTTCTGACATCGCCACCCAACAATTAAATTAGAGCCTGCCCATCACGGCTTAAAGTGGAATGACGAGTCCCCATTTTAAAAATAACTTGCTGCTGTGTTAATGAGAAGGAATGAGCCACACGGCTGCCGTCGCCATCAACATGTGAAGAACATAAGAGAGCTGATTTAAAGCGACATTAGGCCAATCTGCATGCTAATTACGTCCAACACATGACAGAGAGCTGAGATGGGGTGCGCTTTCAACCGTCCCACTGCACAGTCATGCTGAGCGATAAGGGCTTCGATAAGCAGCTAGAAACTATTAATTAGCTCCCATGGATTCATACTGTTGGAGGGGAGGTTCTGTTTATCCTGATAAACTAATTCCTTCCATTTCCTTCCACAGAGTCAGCATTCTCAATATTTGTTTCATTTTCTATTTTATTGTTTGTTTGTTTTGTTTGTTTTTTCAAATCTCTCACTCTGCCGTGAGGGAGAGGGAAATCAGTCGTTCAAAGTTTGGATGATTTTTACTGTGAGACTAACGAGGCAAAATAAAAAGTTACCAACCCTGGAGCTGCCATCACAGGAAGCTTTCATCACTGTGGAGGTACTATTGTATATTCATGAGTGAAATAGGAGTCAAAGGCTGTGCTAAAAACCACACGTTGAAAAATTTATCGATTTGCATGATGGCTTTTTTTTTAAACACTTATCTGAAAACAGGTGGACATTTAAAAAAAAGCCGACTGAAGCTATGGCGATGGCGATCACACCTCTGTACGGCTTCTATGAAAAAAAATAAAATAAAATAAAATAAAAAAAACAGAGACCGAACGCCAAGAAATCAGACGTGGCTATCGGGGTTTGCTGGCTGACAGCTTCCTGATCACAGCCACAGATATCTCAGCGTCCACATCAAAGAGCCGCTGATACTCACACGGTCCTGGAATAACCCGCATCAACAGTCGGCGGGGGTCGCTTCACAGCCAGGGGTGGTGGTGGTGGTGGTGGTGGTGG
>NW_019524898.1:319328-325880 GCF_002814215.2 Seriola lalandi dorsalis | reverse complement strand
GGCATCTCAAAGCAAACCTGCATCGCTAACTGTGTCAACAATTACTCTGTGTCATAGGGAATCAAAAGCAAATAGCGCTGCACTTTACAGCTCCGACCCACTCAGGTCTCTCCTCTCTGGCTAATATTTTTGTTTTTGTCTCTTTGGGCGACTTTTTTCTAACCTGTCTTGGCAGATCGATACCGGGTGAGCTGAGGTCAGATGAGCCACGCCTGAGTGGGGACGCTGTCAAAGACGGATGGTGAGATGCGGGGGGTTGATGGGACTTTGCTAATTTCTTCGCCTTTGCCTTTGACCTTCGTTTATGAAAAAAAAAAAAAAACACTACTTAATGCCTTCTTCACAAAAGCATCTGCTGAGTCCACAGACTCAAGATGAGACAGGCTGAACCAAGGTGAGGATACAGAGTTCAGCTGTGCAATTTCGAAAGCTCTGTGTACTTTAAAAGGGCAACAAACTTTGCGTTGATAAAGTCAAGGCTGCCTGGTGCCTGCTCTGCCCCCCCTGACCCCCCCCACCACCACCAGCCTCCACAATAGCGGGATAACAAGCTGCTCTCTGTTAAAAGCCGGACATGACAACTCTTCTGTGAAATCGTAATCCTGGAGAGGCAACTTTACAGTGTACCTTTGATATCTTGATGTGAGACATTCTCAGGCAGTACCCCCGCCCCGGCTAAAAGATGAGGTAGATATTTTGCCTCTGTTGTGTGAAATCTATGATGTGAAAAGATTTAATTAAGATAGGCCGAGGAGTCATAATTAATTCTGCCTCTCTCAGAGTCAGGCTTACTGTCAAGAACACAGGGAAAGGCTCCGGCAGAATAAATTACACAAGCGTCCTGTGCGTATGTGTATGTGTATGTGTGTGTGTGTGTGTGTGTGTTTGTGTGTTCCCCCCCCCCTCATCTAAGGGGGTAATGGGTTTGGAGCGCTTAGTAATTGTATTCTCCCAGAGCTGACAAAGAGTTATGTCAATTCTTTAGGAAGTGCTAGTGTTCTCAAAGTGTAAGTGAGCCCGCTAGCACTTTTTTCAGGTGTCCCACCATCTTAGATCAAATCACATTTCAGTCCAGGAGTTTATGTTGTCTGGCAGTGAGGAGCGTCCACTGGGGAACGCTGTCAGTGACAAACGCGAAATTGAAGGATTTGCGGCGAATGGGCTCCTGCCAGGCAGGTTGTGCTACAGACGGCTACAGTCACAGGAGACCTCTGAACTGTCTGCGGCGCCGCTCTTCCATTACACTTTCATTCTTTTGAGTCACTGGCCTATTTTGGATCTTGTCTGGCCAGTGTTTTCTCCCATAAGGTTGTAATAGGATGAAATGAAGGATACCTTCAGGGAGTCATCTTCACCTGATTTTCTTCTCAGCCTGAAGACCTTTAGACAGAATTAAGGAAACTAATCTATTTTTTTTTTTTTTTTGTCCTTGTTCAGCTACAACTAGATTTGCTATAAATCCCATAAGATAAATTCCTGGTTTAGCACCAATTCCTCTTAAACCTCTATTAAAATACAGTAAGTGACTCCAAAGACAGAAATCGTATCTGATATGACTACAGCCTCGTTCCTTTGTCCCTAAACAGTGGACAAACAGTGTTTTCACTGGATATGGACACTGACAACTGGGGGGCAGAGAGCTTCATTCATCAAGCATTTCTCATAGTCAACCCCTCTTCCAGAGTCCAATACTAATCCCTCAAGCTGCAAATTCTCTGAGCTTTCTCGTTTTAGCCAAACACGCAACAACTGTCTTATTATCAGGAGACGACAGGCAATAATGAGTGCGGCCTGAGCCAAGCAACTGTAGCTTTGAGCTTTCAAAGAAAGAGCCTAATTAAAGGCTGCTTTGTGACTTTTGTCACTTTTTTTGACTGGTGATTATAGGCCATTCATTGGGGAGGATTCGTCAGCCATTTGTGGGTGGCGCACACCATAAATATCATCTAAGAGCTTTGCTTATGTTGTGCCGAACCTGCCCCCCCCCCCAAGCCAAGTCCCAAGATTCTCTCACTCTAATTTGCAGAACAAATTCCTTTACTTTCTGCAGAATCTCCTCATGCTAATAAGGACGTTTCATCAACGGCAGTTCAGAGACAAACTAGGCTGTTTAAAAATGCAGACTCCTTGGTATCTTGTCTGTGATTTCCTGTAATTAAGTACTGGAGAGCGGAGCGTCCTTGGCACTGAGGACAAGTTCAGTAGAAAAAGCCCAGCGCTCTTTGGAGCAGATTTGACTAATGGCAGAGCTGTATCAGCCCTCCGCTGGTCTACAACATCTTCTAAATTGCCCCTCCACCACTACTAAAACCATACATCTCCAACAAGTGGCCTACTGTCGTATTTGGGCCAACTCTAATTGTCTCACTAATCTCTCCAGCGTTGAATGACCCAGAGAAACTGCGTCCCACAGGGCAGGCTTACCCCCACTGATTGGAGGCTCTGCTTTTTGTTTTGCTTGGCATATTAAAACAGCATAGGGCTGCTGATGGAAAGCCTACAAAACTATTGGAAATGTAATTAAGGGCTAGCAGCAGCTTTTAAACGGTTGACTAGTGCAGAAACAAACTGTGCCCCTCAGACAGCAAAAACTTTAATACATGGGAAATGAGTGGCTCAATCGATAAGCAGGGCGTTATTTCTTTTGTAGAGGGAAATTCAATGGAGGACAGAAATGGGCCGCCTCGCTGCTTGCAACTGTTTCTCATTTTCCTGGTGGAGAGGCAAATTTTATGGCAACATTTTGCTTCAGAAACAGAGAAATACAGACCTCTCCGTAAGAAATAATGATTTGTCAAGTCAATTTCATCTGTCATTAAAACAAAAACAAATAGCTGCTGAAAAAACATGCCAGCTGCAATTGAAACTGCAGTGTTTTGTCATGAGGCACAAAAGGGGAAAGTAACACACAATCTCGCAAGCTCCTCAGGTGCTGAGGTGAGGCCAAGTTGAGAAATGCTCCAATCAAGCGCAATTATTTGCTGAAGCCAAACGCCACAGCCATTTCACATTGACGGTGAACGGCCTATTGTCCCGACTCTGCCAGACAATCACATTCATGATAAACCCACCTCTAATTTGACACTTTTTTTTTTTTTTTTTTTAAAAAGCCGACATCTTTCGTAAAGCGCTTTTACAAACAAGCCTCATGCCTGTGGAGCAATTATCAGAAACAGAGTCAGCAAGCCCCCACTGTGGCCTTTTGTCATCTGGCATGTCCTCTGGCATCAGCTGGCCGGCTGGGATCATTAGAAACATTTTCTCCTTGTGTTTTCTCCCACCAAAAACCTCTGGCTTTGTAGCCGGCACACAAGCGGGATTAGACAACACCTTTAGAAGCTAGTAGGAGTCCATCGCTGGCTCTCTGTCAGTGCAGTGAAGAAATACAACACCAAAGTCTATCAAACACTGCCTCGCTGCGCTGCCTCTGATGAATATTCATGATAGCAGCTTGAAAACCAGCTGTTTTCCTCCAATTAAAGCTTGTTGAGATCCACCGTTTTGGAAATAAATTGTTACTTTTTTTTTTAATTAACAGCTAATGTTGCTGGACCAGAAAACAAGTGAAACAATGCAGCATCCACTGCAACGATTTATATGTGTTGGATGGGACAAGAACATGTGGATAACAGCGTGAGGTCATGCTGCTGCTCTGAGCCCCTGATCTACGAACCCCCAGCGGTCTAAAGTAATGCAGATCACTCAGGGACAGGGATGGATATTATCCTATTAGAAGGATGTGAACGCTGCTGCGGTAACAGGTATTGAACATCAGCCCGAGTAGCTGTGTGGAGCAGATCAAATCAAGTCATCAAAAGATCCTTCTCACATCAAAGCCCTGAGCAGACCTGGCCACGTGCCTGCCATACCAACAGTGTGGAAACAAAAAGCGGAGAAGCCAAATCTGGCGCTGCACACGGACTGCCGCGCGCTTCAAAAGGCAGCCATGGCCGTCTGAGGTCATTATTCGCAGGCACCCCACTAAACACCATCGGTCAGCGAAGGACAACAGAGAGAAACCACAGAGGACTTACCATCAGGAGGCTGCGCCGGTGTGAAGTGAGGAGGTTTGTCTGAAAGAGATAAAAAAAGAAGCAGAGAAATGGGTTTTTAGTTTGGGGGTGATTCAGAGGTTTCCCGGGGGTAAGGCCCGAGTAATTGAGTTGCTACAGAAAAGAAAAAAGAGACACATTCTGTCTACAGGTCTGGCTTTTCTATCTAACACATTCTAATGCAGTGACCGGGGGCCCCAGAGGGACGCGGCCCAGCTAATCGGCGGGGCTACGTTTCAGCGATAGCAGTATCATCATTGTTTTGTCGTTCATTATTTCTCGGGTCTACTCATCCCAAACCGCACAGGTTGACTTCTGATGTTATGACAGCACATGATAACCGAGAACACAGGTGGAGGAGAGGTCTGCTTTTTGGTTTTGGATTAAAAAATAAAAAAAAAAAAGACTAAGAGAGGATTTGACATTTCACAACAGCGCTGACATTCGGTACACTGATGAAAAACACTCAGTCCCCCCCCCCGTAACCATATGCAGAATAAATCACAACTCTTTTCCCTTAATATATCAAATGACATCATGCTGCTCTCCCAGTGAACACCCAGTAGACAATGATGTAAGGCGTGTTGGTTTTATGGGAACTGCATAACGAGACCTGCGGTGTCAAATGACAAGAGGGGTGGAGCAACAGTCAGGGGGAAACATCTCATGCAACCTGAGTCCGCTGCAGGTTTGATAACTTGACGCTAGAAAAAACTAGGTCAAACTTGACCAGGCAGTGAGAATGGATCAGTAACAGTTAATGGAATGGAGGTGAACAAAAAATGGAATTAAGGCTGCGACTAACATTTATTTATATTTATTTTTATTGTTGATGAAATCTGATGTTGATGTTTTGATATGGTTGATTGTTTATGCTGCAAAAATGTCAAAACAATAGTGAGAAAGCAATTTCCCAAAGCCTAAGGGGATGTCTTCAAATTATTTATATTGTCAGACAAACAATCTGAAACCTGAGATATTTGATCTACAATTTAAAGCAGAGAAAAAAAACAATTCTCACACGAGACACTGGAACTAGAAAAAAAAAAGCAATTGATTTCCTATTCAAAATGTGCAGATTAATTTATTTGTTAATTGGCTAATTGATTAAACAACTATTAATTAACTATTAATTTCATCCTCCCAGCTTGGTAATTGTGGAGCATACAGACATCACGGACATATGGTAGTGGAGGAATGAAGAGTGAACAGAAAACACATTCAGCCTGAATCTTCCTGAAACATATTTGGTGTTAACTGTTTCCTGTTTCTCACACAATAAAATCCTCATCAGCTCTGCGTGACTTTACCGGGGGAACGTCACCAAACGGACAGCCTCGCACAAACAAGGTGCTGCGCCATCGTGCCGCACACTGGTCACAGTTTACCAGGGCACTGGAGTACCGAGCACAAAATCCAACCAAACCATCTGTACACTCGCAGTCAACTCGGCTGTCTGACTCACTAAGCAGAGCCTCGATGAGTTGTCAGAGCTGCCTGCAGCGAACAAACACACCAACACACACATTCAGGAAGGATGTGCAGCCACCCAGCCATCTCTCCGATGTCTCTTCACTGTGAGGGATAATGAGGAAGATAAAACACATCACATCAATTACTCCGCTAACACATTTTTCCGGGACCCTGTCAACCACTGCGCCGGAGCCTTTCTCAGGACTTATGCGATACCCGTCGGCATCCCGAGACACTGAGTTTTAAATTCAGGCTCACTTAAAATTGCTTGTCAACAACCGGGCTTTGTGGGAGAGAGAAAGAGAGAGAAAGTGTGTGTCTGTGAAAGAGAGAGAGAGAGAGAGAGAGAGAGAGAGAGAGAAAGGAGAGGGGAGAGGCCAGGCTGGTGCTAGAGATGGGAGGAGGGGTGTTGAGGTTTAAGCTGGTTCAAGAAAACATAAAAAACGAAGGGAACAGAGATTGGCATCAGGAAGATACAGAGGAAGTTCTGCTAAAAGTGTAAAGGAGCAGACAGGCGCACACACAAAAAGAGACTGTACTTCCTGTCTTGACATTCGTGTGCATGTCTGAAAACACACAAACAAACACGAGCACATACAGACGTACTGTCGCACAAGGCAGGGAATACAAAGAGAGAGAATGTGCCGTTCAAAGTGAGCCGAGACGCCGAGAGGCGACGCTAAACGATTTCTTCACATTTCCATAACGAAAGGACAAGATAAGGTCTGTATATAAACATATCAGCCTTCCCATCTCCCTCTGCACCCGGAAAAGCCCGCGCGGGTTCCTGTGCCTGTTTGAATGTCACTACATGGCACATCATTCACCCTATATCTTCAGCAAATCAATACGTGTCTGACTGTGACATTTAGCCATGTGCACAAAGAGGAGCGTGCGTGTGCGTCTTTGTATGCGTGTTACCTTCCCCCTTTGGTTGGGGGGGTGATGTATAGTTGTACAGAATGATAAAGTGAGTGCGTGTCTGTGTGTGGGCTCCGCTGGCAGGTGGAAAGGTTTCGGGGGGGGG
>NW_019524898.1:299041-319308 GCF_002814215.2 Seriola lalandi dorsalis | reverse complement strand
GGGGGGGTGTTACAAACTGTGTGTGTGTGTGTGTGTGTGTGTGTGTGTGTGTGGATAAGCTTCACCCCATATGGTGACAACAGAAATTGAGAATCTGAGGCTGCACAACTCTTCTAACACCCCTCCTCCCACCAAACACACACATGCACCCCACGTTACCACTACTAGCACTATCACTGTGGCATCCAGCTGTCCTTGCGGCCACACGGAGGGCTCTTGGCAGTGTAACAGAGTCCCTTTTACCTCATCAATTTCAGCAGGGCACATTTCTCTTCTCTCGGTCATCTGAGAGGTAGAAGATTGGCCCGCTTTAACCCAGTTTGTATTAAATCTAATAGAATCTGTCTGGCAGAAATTGATTCAGTAACACCGGGAGGTTACAAATGAACCGTCCTCCTCCTCCTGGTCACCCACATCCACCAATTACAACGAGAATGAAAGACTGACAAACGGGACGGAAAGACACAGAGCTGGAAAAGAAGTGGACACTCTGGGAAATGCAAAAGAGGGCATCTAATGCAGTGGCAGCCACCAGGATACAGGGACTCTGCCTCGCACAAGTCAACAGCCTGATAACAGACGAAGAGAAAAAGTGCTGACATGGAAGAACAACCATGGCTGAAGAGTATTAACAGAGTCTCTCCCTTTAAAGTGTTGCTCAAACACCACTTCAGCTTGAATGTGGCAGCACGAAAACAACTGTTAACACGGTGCCGATTTAACTTATTTACTTACTCTTTACAATTTGCAAGTGATTATGCGGCATGAGCCTTGCATAAATAATAGGCCACTTTGGTGAGTTGAGACTAATTTCACCTTTAACACAGTCTAAACTTACAAGGCACTCAGAAATAAGACTCATCTGAGTCTGTGAGAGATTGAGGAGGCTGCAAGAGTCAGCGTTCACACAAGCTGGTAAATACAGGGTAGAGGGGAGCACCGAGGTTGTGTGCGAATATCTATTTCAGTTGTGGTTTTGAAGGCAAACAGTTGGCCCTTTAAAGCTCAAGCTGTCAGGTGTGAGGCTGGGAGTCAGATCGCAGTACTTTTTTAGGCACCATTTGAAATGTGTCCCTGGAATTGAGCATCAAAAACTGGCAAAGATCAAAAGTTGAATTCTTTGCTCCGGTGCTGAGAAGTTGGAACTCAGGTATTGCACTAGCACCAGTCTACATTTTCAAATGACAACAACGATGGGCTCAATGACTTACTAAAGGAATTACCTCTCTTGTCAGAGACGCTCACAGGAAAACTCTTTGACTGCCTCGCAAACATTACGCCTCTGCCTCTTAATGGGCCACTGTACTTTCAAAAGACAGTGGGACAAGAATTATGCAGCGGGAGCAGATGACAGGAGGGGTTGAGGCTTTTCAGGCCAAAAGACATTTTCTCATCCTCCAAAGGCATTTAATCACCATTTAATACTTCATCCCGCAGTTCAAAGTAAATGCCAAGGCTTCGGAGAGGAGATATGAAGCAGTTGTGAAAGCCTGCAGACACACAATCAAGCAGGGGGGGGGGGCGTGACTTTAGCTGTCTTGATGTCCCTACTCAAGTGCAGATAAGGCTGTTATGAGAGCTAAGGTGAGCTCGTTTCTACAAGGGCACGTAATGCAAAAGCTACATGTAGTATGCTCAATGCAAAACCATTTCTCTCCAGATATATTCTGACTAAACGGCGGCGGTTTGTGCTGAGAATTGCACTGACAAACAGTGACCCGTACATGAAAATGCAGTAGAGACCAATACAGTAGAGTACAACAGCAAAGTTGGGTGTTTCATTTGAACCAACGTACAGTTGTTGAGGAACAGGAGCACAGCGAAGCCCAGGGTGGATGTGGCCAGCAGGATCAGACAGATGTTACAAGGGATCATGAAGTAGCGCACCACCAAGGACACCTTGTGCTGGTACCTGCGGTCCCGCTCCGGCGGCGGCGGCGAGGGATAGTGGCACCCGCTCATGCTCCACTCCAATGACCCCCTCCCCTCCAGGGTGGAGGAGATGATGGGACGAGGAGGGCGACGAGGGGTGCCCAAAGACCCGTTGGAAAAAATGATGGCGGTGGGAGAAGGGCAGAGGATGAAGATGAGGAAAAAATAAAAAGCAAAAGAAGATCCGTAATGGTCGGTGTTTCAGCTGTGGTTCCAGCTGTGCACCGTGGCAGGCACCCGGTGACTGTTCCTGACAGAGAATCGCAGCAGCAAGCTTTCAGCAGTTTCCAAGTAACACATTTTTAGAGATAATAACATCCATTTGGGGAAAGAGGACAGACGGGGGGGACAGAGATGTTGAACTCCTACAGCCCCCCACCTGTCCACGCAACCTCCATTCTGCTGTGCCCACTGGGAAAAAGACAAACTAATGGGCTTTCAATGTGTGAGTATGTGTGTGTGTGTTGGTGTGTGTAGTGGTTTATACTTACAGTGCAAATATGTGTGTGGATTTAAGTGGGTGGTTGTAATGTGTTGGTAAATGTGTGCTAAAGCGCTTTTGGCATGTATGTGTGAGATGCACCTAAGCCAGAAATTTGGGCATTAGGATGTGGGTGTTTGTAATTGTCAAATATCCACAAGGAAAACTTCCACAGGAGCACGACAGTAAATCCACAGAAGCAATCCTCTCCTTTCTTCCCGGTGACCCTGACGGGTAATTAGATGGACATGGAGGGGGTCTGGCAAAGCCGGCTCCAAGAGGACACCCCCTCCTTTCTTTGTCAAAAGCCTTTACAAGACAAGCCAAGGTCTGGTGGTCACCAACAACGTGTGTCACAGGTACTTCCCTAAGAGGTGATGGCTGAGCATCTTTTTCAGCTTCTCTGTGGATGTCGCCTGTTGGGGCAACAATGGCTTTGCTGCTTTCCTGAGCAATGATTTGCCTGGCACTCCTCTGAGTCAATACAACTGCTTCTTTGTATCCGAAGGAGGTCTGGGAGCTTGTCAGGGTGAAGAGATATACGACCACGGCACGCAAGAGCAACCCAAACCTGACACTGTCACCGGAGCAACTCGAATCTTCTGTAGCGCGATTAGCCGGGCGGCTGGAAAGCAGCTGGCTGCCTCTCACTAAACCATATGCTCCTGGGATCACGGAGATGGTTTATTTTTTCCTCCCCTTCTCTCCAGCGTGCCTGCCACACCTCCTCAGTTCAATAATCTTTATTCCTGGCCAGTCTCATCGAGAGGGTGAGCAACTGCAAACCCCCCAACGCCGCTGGTGTGTGCTGTGGCCGAAAACAGGTCAGTGGAAGTGGCGGAGAGGGGGGAAAAAGTTGGAAGAGGAGGACGATCACAATCCCCCCCGCTGGACCTGCCAGCGCGGAGACGTCTTCTCTCCCACGCAGCGACGGATGAGTAGCAAAACACAGAGACAGTCTGAATGAATAAACTCGTAGAAAGAAAAAGGAGAAAAACCTGTGTGTGATCAGAAATCAACCGAGAAGCTCGAGGCGGAGATTTGTTGGGCTTTCTTCCCTCATGTCAGCACCGTGACAGAGAATCCCAACCACATAATGAGAGGAAAAGGTTCTTATTGGGTCCTGATCCTCGTAAGACTTAGGTTGATTCCGCTTCTTCTTTCAGTAAAGAACTTGTGCAGTCTTTTCTCTCTCTCTCTCGGTTTGTCGTCTCTCTTTTATATGCTTCCTCAAGCATCCAGTCCCTTCTTCATTGTCTCTGGTTGTCTCAGTCCAGAGGCGCTCCCGGCGTCCTGGTCACAAGGATTTATGCTCCAGCTTCTGCTCCGCGGGGATCCAATATTCACTGGCAGCCAAAACAACAAATTAGGCTCCGGGTATTCATAGCGCGCTTAATCCCCAGGCAGCAGGTAGTGGTCCCAGTGTCAGCGCACTCAGTCAGCCAGCTGAAGCAAGGAGGAGTGTGTCAATGAGAGAAGTCAGCGAGCAGACACGGCAATACAGAGAGAGAGGGGACGTAAACGAGAGGGAGGAGGAGGAGTGCTGGCAAAAAGGAAAAGCAGCTCCTGACACTTCGGTCCACCTTTCTGGTTTTTCTTGAGGAGACGGGGGGCGGGGAGGGGGGAGTGGGAGGAAGAAAAAAAAAGCAGCAGCACCAGCAGCAGCAGCAGCAGCAGCAGCAGCGTGTTGCCGGTTTCCCAAACACTCTTCTCCTGAGCGCTCCTCTCTCAGCTCTCAGCCAGCGGAACGGATGAGCGCATAATGAGAGAGTGAGACAGATATTGCGCGAGAGAGAGAGAGAGAGAGAGAGAGAGAGAGAGAGAGAGAGAGAGAGAGAGAGAGAGGGGTGGGGGGAGTGGATGAGGGGCCGTCTTTGACAAAGGCAGAGGGGAGGAGGGGTTGGAGTTGGGTGAGAGAACAGGGGAAAAAAAAAAAAAAAACGAATGAGAATAAAGGCTTTGAGGAGTAGTACTTGAGTCCTGTCAGAGTGGGGGGGGGGGGGGGGGGGGGGCAGCAACAGTGCGGCAGCAAAACAAAAGAGGGCCACGGTCTTGGGAGATGTCAACCAACTCCTCCATTTGTTTATAGACTAATCAAAAGAAAGTCTCTTCCACAAGAGCTGGAGAATTTCCACAAAGATTTAATGAGGCAGACTGAGGGAAAACAGGCATGAGGAGGGAGGAAGAGAGCAAAACTTAAAAACATTAAAGTCAATCATGTACCGAGTCTCTTCAAACAGCCTGACTCGCTTGTTTTTGACCGATATGAGCAGAGATAAGCCAGAGAGAAACTCCATACGCATTCCACATAACAAGCCAATATTCAATTAATTAACAATCCCATTTGGATGTTGTTTTTTTTCTGACTTACTTTCATGACAAGTAATAAGAGGTCCCCCCCCCCCCCCCCCCCTTGTGCTAAATAATATGGCAAAAATGAATATTCAGCAGATCTGGCAAATGATCTGAGGCGGAGGCATTTCTATTTATCTGTTTCGCAGCATGTAATTTTTTGCCCTTTTTAAAAGCAATGCATTACTGCTCCTCTAATGAGATAATGAGGTCAGAATAGAGGGGCGGTTACGCTGTGTTTTAGCAAGACCCTGCATCGATATCTACTTTGAACAAACTCAATGGCAGCAGGCGGCAGATGCAAGGCGGTATATCCATCATCAATTATTTATGGGTTTTTTTTTTCCACTCTCTCTATCTGTGTCTCCATCTCCATCTTTGCCGTTCAACTCCCCCCCGACCCTCCCCGCGCTTTACACAAGGGTGCACACACACACTCACACACACATACGCACCAATGGTGATGCACACAGTGGCTGCATCCACAGAGGAATTGCAATGAATGCACACACAATTGGCTTTTCTGTCTGATAGAAACTAGCACATACACACAGAAAAATGGCTCCTTCTGTCTTTTCTTGTCTCTGTTTTCAGTCTATAAGCTCACACAACACTACACTGCACTCTCTCTCTCTCTCTCTCACACTCACACACACACACACACACACTCACTCAGGTAGGTGATCTTGCTTCACTCCCAAAGTCATTTATCTCTTCGGACAGAGTGTTCATTCCCAGACCTAAGCTGAAGCTCAATGGGGGAGACTCTTATATGAGGGGAGCCGAGTTTTCAGGCTGCCCGCTGAGGGTCAAGAGTTCACCCCCCCACCCCCGGTCTTCAGCAACACCCCACCCACCCAGGAGTGCCCTCCCCTCTCTCTGCTCCTTCCAGACTCGATACCCCCAGACAGTCATCAGCTCTCACGTTGCATAACAAAACTTGATTGATGGACTGATTGAAAAAGAAAAAAGGAAACAGCTGCTGTCTTATTTGTTGCCTCTCTTTTGTCTACCTTTCTTTTCACTTTCATCCACAACTGTGTCTTTATCATCCATCCGTTTTGTCTCAGCCAGTGGGAACTTCAGAGACTGCAGACAATTACAACATAACACCACAACATCACAGGTTGAGGCCGTGAATGAAGTGCCAAACTCCCCCAGCAGAGGGCGGCGGGGAGTCAGCCCGGCAGTCTGCTCTGCTGCCACGACCCAAATAAAATCTTCTGTCGACATCAAAGCTCAGCTGCTTTGATCCATTTTTAATGCCACAAGTATCGCACAAGGTTAACATCTCTCTCTGAAGGCTTTGAAATGGCAATTTCCATTAAGGAGCCAAAGGAGCTGCTCTATTGTTTAAAGGTCTGGCAGGGGTGAGAGTCGTGCGTGTGTGCATGTGTGTGTGCTACTCTTTATGCAAAGGGTGAGAAATTTGTCGAGTTCAATAAGTGATTGACTATTATGCTTCAATCAATTAAGCGTGTGTGTGTGTGTGTGTGTGTGCCTGTGTGTCTGTGCATCCCAGTGCACATCCCGGTCTTTTGGCCAGCGAGCATTGATCTAATTGATCTAAGAGAAAAACAGTTGTTGCCTTTGCTGAAAGAAAATTTCTCCACTGAATGTGGAGAAAAAGATAATCATGTGAAAAAGAGGTTTTTACCACTGAGACTTTAAAAAAAAAAAAATCAACCAAGAGCAAAAGAAAGAAATCCTCTCATTTTTTGCATCATCTTTATATATTTCGCATACAAGCTACACTCATAAAGTCCAGGGTCAGATCACATTTGGTGATATTTTTTGCAACTCTGCAATGATAAGTGGTTTCTAGCCGGCAATGTATTGTACTTAAAAGCACTATATCAGTGTTTATCAGTGGTCTGACACAGAGAGCAGGAAATGTGGATGTGTATTTCTTTCTAATTTAACTAGTTAAATGTACCGATGCTCCAAAGATTTCAACCGACACTGAATATTATAAGTTTGGTGCCGATTCACAGAGAATAACTTGTCAGAGAAAACTGCATTTTCTGGTTCAGAACTGATTAAATTAATGCAAAACAAAGTCATTCAACTTATTTTGATGAAATTAGAGGCTCAGTTTTACGGCTGTGTCTTTCCGACTTTGGGTTTAACGATTTTTTTTTCTAAGCTCACGTTCACACAGAACTATCCTGGGTCATGAAAAAAAAATGAGTTCTTCAGCTGAATCTTTTATCAAATAATTTGTTAAAAACAGTGTGTAAGAGCTTTGTACATTAGGGTGTGCGGAGGAAAAAAATCTGCGTTGATGAATATACTAAAACCCCATTAGAGTAGGGCTGTCCATTTTTCAAAGCAGGAGCTATCAAAAGTGAAGCTGTTGCCTTCACTAATGGCATTAGAGATCACCCTTCCCTGCTGTCCATTGTAAATTAGGGTTTTAATGATGTTGATGAAAAGAATAGTCTGTTAAAATTTATAACGGATTTGGTAATTGCCTGCACTAAAGCCCGACTACTGGCCCACTTGACTATTCATGGGAGCCTCATTTCCAATATAATTTACTGTATTATTTGTCATTTTGTGTTTTATTTTGTGTCGATGCACGTGTACGTACAGATAATGAGAAATCTGCTGTAATGACAGTTATTTCAGCCAGTGGCGTCTCAGAGCTCAATCCGGAGTCAGTGACTGTTATTTTCTGGTACGTATTTGTATGGCTCTATTGCACCAAATAACATCGGTGGGGTGATACTTCTTATGAATGTATCTAACTCCGCAGTGAGCTTTCTATGTTAAAAGCCACGACTTCAGCTTTCACGGACATCAGGTAAACATCATGAGGCCATGATGAATTCCTCATGCACATCAGTCCGTGCAGAGATGCTACCAGGTAGACCAGTTGCCTCGCTACGACATTAACACCAATCATCCGAAGTCAGACTTCCCCGCACCATCCAACAGATTCCCAGACTTTGCAGTCATCAGGCCCCCGAAGTGATCAGCAGCCATCTAAGCATCGAAGAGGCCGCGGCCTCTCGCAGCTGTGTGTGGCTAACAGCATTAACCTCTGCTGAACTGGGATTTAAGAAGAAAAAAAAAAAGAGAGAGTGGGAGGTACCAGGATAGATGATGATGAGGGACACAAACAAGATGTTTCTCTGACAAGTGTTATCATGACAACCAAACATCAACACTACGACAAACGGATGAGAAAGTACTGCTCAGTAATTATTTTACAATATGCACGCTGAAACTACAGATCACCAACAGACGGAAGCTACAGATGGGAGACAAGTTAGAAGACAAATAAGCATTAAATGTCTTAGTCAGGTGTTGGGCCGCCACAGGCCTGAAAAACAGCTGCAATGCTCCATTTCTCAAAGTCTGTGAAACTCTGCTGAGGGGATGAACACCAGTCTTCCAAAGGATACTCCCTCTTTTGGTTTTTTAATGATGGATGTAAAGAACAGAAGCAGAGTGACAGGTACTTCAGAGCACTTTATAAGACTATGAGACGATGAAGAGGGATTTTCCAACTCTGGAAAGTTATCACATTACAATGGTGTTGAGGCAAACAGCGGACTTTTAACATTACAATACTCTACCAGGAATGTGCACTTGCTTGTACTTTGCGTGTGTTTGGATGACATTGTGTTGCGTTGTGTTACACTGCATTGCGTTATGTTGCATTGCAAGACGAGTTCAACTTTGTTTCCGGATGATCTTGTGTTTTTTTTTTTTAACACAGCTCTCAAGCCAGCACACTTGCCTGTCTGTATGATCACGGCCTAACAGGTCACTTCCATAAGTGTCAGCTGGGTTAAGCCTATGAATCAGACAAGCCCTCGTGCTCTGTACAGACTGTTATGTTCTGTTTGATCGTGTTTCTCCACTGATTTATTAATTTATTAATTTATTTATTAGTTAACAGGGTGACTAACATTGACATTAATGCGATCTGGCTCCTAACGCTCGACTACAGGAGTTAAAAACCTCAAACAGGTCCAACATGTCTTCTTTTGAATCATATTTTGCTGGTAAAAAAAAAAAAAAAAAACTGATGCCAGTGCCAGTAGCAAACACCTGCGCAGAATCTGTTAAAATGCGGTCATTACTCAACGGTTTCCCTCCTCATATACTAGTAGTACTGAATATTTAGATAGTTTAAGTTGGTGTTGTGTCATGACAACACTATTTCTTACTCTGCTGATGATGATGATGCAGCGTTGATGTGAGTGCGTGAGAGAGTTCCCACACTGGGTGGGCTCCACACAATGTGACTCACAACGTGACACATTGCTCAGTGTTTGGCGTCGATTTGGGTACACTTAGACGCCAACAGCAGTGAAACGGAGCACTCAGTTATCTACAGTTATCTACAGAACATTGGTGGTATTTTGCCGTTTGTTTACTCTGCTAACCGGTCCCTCCAGCTGGTTCTTTTTACTTCCACAGAGGACTCTGCGGTCAATATGATCCACCTGTCTATACTCAACACTTCTGGCCACATTAGCCTCCTCCTATGACTACATCCCACGCTGCCATGACCTGCTTTGTCAGCCTACTCTCAGCCAGCTCTTCGCCTGAGGCCTTATCCAGGACCTGTCCACTCCTGGACATTCAGTTCCCTCTCATTTGGCGAGGGTGGTGTGCCTCGCCTCGGGGCTCATCTGGAGCTAGAGGACGCCAGCCATAGCCCGAGGGCTGATGTTCTAAGGCCTGCTGCCTGTTGAACCTCCTCCTTCCTTTTCCACTGGTCGAAATGAGGATGAACTCATTCAGGAAGGAGCAACTTGTTATTAGCCAGCTCTGATTTTCTTGCCAGCCACTCCTGCACATCAACACCCACAACAATAATGTTTACAGGATGTAATATCCTCCCTGCTCCACTGCCTTGCCCTGTTTATTCAGGGCTTTAGCACCAACAATTTTCCCTTAATAGCCAGGTAGGAAATTATTCCACTGGAAAGACAAGAGGCAGGGAAATAATGAGAGAAGGAGAATTATTAAATGGTAGAAAAAGGAGTGTGACAGAGACAGAAAAGGTGGGAAGAGGAGGAAAAGAGCAACCTGGGAGCATGGCCGCTGTAGGCAGAGTTAGTGGAGAGTGACACATCTCCATGTGGCTGGCATATGGAGCCAATTGTGGCAGCAGCACAGGAAGGTTAGGAGCAGGGAATCAGAGGAGGAGTGCCTGGCTCTGACAACCTTTACACGGGGAAGGCAGGGCTGATGAAGCTGAAGGATGATACAGATGTCAGTCTCTGGCCAAGTCAGCCATCTGTCACGGGGAGCTGGCCAAGTCACACTGGCCCCCATCAAGCGGAGAGAGCAGCGGGAGACTTGTGATGACCAGTCATTATGAGTTGGGAGCTGTCCGTCTAATATGGCCAATTCGCAATCGTAGCTTACCTTGTATTGGTGTGGACAGAGGACAAATAAAGGCTGGGTTTATGTGTAACATCATCACATTAGAGTGCTGTGTTCAAAGTCTCAGATATGGAAAGTTGGCATTGGCTGTTCAGATTCTTAGGCTAATTCTAGCTTTGCATTATTCACACAAATATGACCACTACAATTTTTTCATGTGCACGGAGCGGGTGGTGGTGACTGCGGCTTGACAAGAGCTTCGGCCATCATCATTTACAATACAAGAGGTTATAATCCGCCCTCTGAGCAGCTGTACATCTATCGGAAAGTGACTGGCTGGTTAGCATGCTAACTTCAGGAGAAGAAAAGAAGGGATAAGAGACAAGAGATAACACTATTGTTGCTTTCCACCGCTTGAGACAGCTGTTGGTGAGTAAAGAAATGAAAGTGTTCAAAAATTTTCAACATGCGCAAACATTGTGAATTTATGTCGATTTATATCCGCTTCATCATTTTATATGCAACTAACTCTAAAATGTACTATGTTCTCCATGATTCAGCATCCTCCTCTCCACAACCGACACCGAGGGCTCCAGAGATGTTGAGCACAGAGCCAGCCTTCCTGATCAGTTTGTTCAGTTTATTGGTGTCGCTGGCTCTGATGCTGCTGCCCCAGCAGACTGCAGCAAAGAATATTGCACTGGCACACTGGTAAACAGACCGGGAGGACTAAAAGATCTGTAACATCTTGCTGCAAACATTAAAGGACCTAAACTTCCTGCTCTGTCCCTTCATGAAAGACAGATGGCGTGCGTTGCATTTCCAGTCCTGTCTGTTGTTGTCAGGGTGGCTTCCAAGGTATTTGGAAGTCCACAAACCAGTCCACCAGGTCTCTGTACTTTGCCTCCTGTCCACATTGCAGAGTCATCTGAAAACTGTACAGGGCGTAGAGGAAAGGTGAGCAGACAGTCTCCTGCTGTGCCCTTTTGCTACTGACCACCCATTCAGACACACATCCACAGCTGCACCGACTGTGGTCCATCTGCGGTCCATCTGTCAAGCATTTACCTGCATATTCTGGATAGAGTTAAAAGCACTAGAGAAGTCAGAGAACATGATTCTCACAGTGCTGCCTGCTTCGTCCAGGTGAGAAAGGGCTTGTTGAAGCAGGGAGATGATGGCGCCGTCAACTCCAGCCTGAGGGCAGCAGGCAAAATGCAGCGGGCCTAAAGAGGTGCTCATCTGACGTCTGAGATGGCCAATCTGTATCGAATCAGAACTGCATCTCAGGTATCGTAGTGGCACCAATCAAAAATGTTCAAATGATACGCAGCTCCACACAGACGTGAGGGAAAATAGAGGAGGTAGTGAGCAGTGTGTGGGTGCGCCCTGATCATCACCATTCAGTAAGTTAACACTAAAGTCAAAGACACAGGGGAAAGTCATTTTAAACGCTTACGGTGCAAAGGCCACGGGAATATTCTGCCGTCTGCAGATGAGGAGCCATGCCAAGACAAGGAAAGAAACAAATCCTCAAACATTTCTTGCAAATAAAAGGTTTGAGTTATTTAATGAGCACCGTGTCTGAAGCGGAACATTGTCATTATGCACACCGACTTGAACTGGGAATCTTCTATTTTAGATTCCCGCTCCATCAAAGGGTTTATGTACTGTACAGTGGATCCTTTGTGCTCTACATCAATAATCCTGCTTTTTCTGAAAATATAATTACTGCTGCCTTTACTTTCTTTAACTATAGTAAGACAGATCACCATATACATCGCTGTGACATATACATACTGTACACAAGCCGATTTAAGCAATAGGCTTTCAGGCATCAAAGCTGACAGTGACAAGCTCTTATACACTCAGACCCTTTGGTTTGTATTTACAGTATTGAACTCACTCGCCTTCTCTTTCTTTTGTTTTTTTTCCCCCTCTCTCGGCCCAGCACTGGCTGCACATCGAGCTGGATCTTCTCAGATAGAGGACGGAGAGGGAATATTAATTGGCAAGCAATACCCCCTTGTTGAGACGCAGCCCATAAATGAAACGGCTATAAATTATTTATATGCCTAATCAGATGGCATGTGCTCAAGTTATTCTCTCAAACAAGACAGCTTCTGTGCTATTCCTTTTTTCTTCCTCCCAGTAAATAATTCTAAATCCTTTTGATAAGAGCGCAGTCAGACAAGGTTGTGTGCTGGAAGGAGAAGCCTAGATAATATGGTGCTACAATGACGTAATAGCTGTTTTCTGGCTGCAATCACGGTCAGGGAAATGAATGACCTGCTTAGCACCAGGTATTAAAATGCATCCTGTGTTTGCAGGGTTTTTCTTCTGTTAGACAATGCGCAGATAAAGTGCATATGTAAATGCACGCAAGGTGCGCTGACTATTAACAAACAGGAGAGAATGAGAAAAGACTGATCAATGAAGGATGTGCACGGTTATCACATAACAGGAAACAAGATCCATTTTCACATGGATCCAAACAAGAGTTGTAGACAAATTGGACTGGTCACAGATTTTAAGGTGCATACCAGCAAAGAGAGCTCACCACTAAGTCAGTTAATCAGTAAATTAAATGACATACAGTGTTTGTCCTTGACCTCTAGAACTGCACACAGAAGCATTTTCCTATCAGCATTTGTCTGCACCTTTCAGCACTGTTACAAATCCCCGTTTCATGATGATACAACACTATCGTTAAGGTTTGGTTCGGTTTAGTCACAAAAACAACTTGATTAGCTTTAGGGAAACATCGTGGCTCGGTTAGGGGGAGGTTAGGGGACAATCATTCTGATGTTTCAAAGAAGTAATCTTTAACTGTCAGATGGAAACAGAAAACAAACAGCCAGTTTGGAGGGGAGGACAGACTCAAAAGTCAGTGTAAATTGGTTTATCTTTTGACTTTTTGGGCTTTGGGTATTGGGATAGCAACTCACAATATTTTTTGACATCTTTAGACTTAATAATTGTCAGTATATTCTTAAAAAAAACAGATTTTCTTTTACATTTTTGCCAGTTTTTGTATTTAGGCAAACTTTTATGCTCAAAGATTTGGCTCCTTTTGTTAAATGAAACTACTTCTTTTTAGAGAAATATGTTCACATTTCTCAAACGAATGTGTGATTTTAGTATCAGTACCGAAACATGAAAATGAGTCAGTACTTGGAGTCCTATTTCAAATAAAAGCAAGACACAATCTGGACACAAGGTGGATGCCAGCTATTACGAACACAACCACTGTTGTTAGCATTCTGCTGGTGCAGGAAAAGTAGACTGGACTCTCTTGCTATTGGATGGTCTGTTATGCTGTACCCTGAGCTCGGGGGGGGTGCAAGGTCAATGCTGTCATAGGTGGTTTGCAGTTAGAAGGAAACTAAAGGCAGGGAAGAGGGCCATTACTGGCCGGAGGAAGCAGAGGGCACAAGGTAAAGAACCGTCGCTAGCTGCCTTTAACCCTGAGACTGGCTGTCTGTCAACCACAAGTCTTTAGCTGCTTCCTTTCAGGCCAAACAATGTTCCGAGATTCTTCAACACACATGTTTATATAAGTGCATCGACTTGGCATTCACACGCTTGCCAGAGACTGACAGACATACAGTATATCTTCTTTCAAATGCCAAAAGGTGCGACAAGGTTAAAATAAATGGACTGCTTAAAATTTGCAAGAAAAAAAAAAGGAACAAGAGGGTGGAAACTGGATGGATTTTATAATTCCTTCTAAAAAAAAAAAAAAGTTTAAGATCACGAAAAAAAAGCCCTGGCAAGTAGCTGCAGAGAGACTTCGGCAAGAGCCACTTTAAAGGGCTTACTGCTGTTTCCTGACCTCCCTTTTAACTCTTCTCAGCTAAGAAGTCATTTACCTCACTCACCAACATTGTGAGTGGCTGGAAAACTCCTGCTTTTGACAAACACGCTGTCTGCTGAAGTGTCCTTGAGCAAGACTCCATCCACCTTCTGAGTGCCGTCCTGTGGCTGAGCCTGACCTCCATCTTTAAGGAGACAAGAGAATTTCTCCACAGGGATCAATAAAGTATTGTTCTCTCTGATGCTGGGTCACAGCAGAAAAACCTCAATTTTCACCGGTGGCTGGCCTCAATTTGAGCTTCTGAGCAGCGCCGACGGAGGTGGAGGTGCAGCGGATCCTCAGAGAGCGATGCAGATTTTTAAAACATTACACAAGTTCAAGTCATGAAGCATTTGTCTGGTGTTGGTCGAGGCTCTGGGATCTAACTTTGGATAGTGGGGAAACAGATATCAGAGTTATCTACGAATTTTCTATCCTCTCATCAGGAAGGTGCAGTGTTTGAATCTCTGAACCTTCTCCCTCTGTTTCTTCTAACATCTTGCTGCAGTCTAAAGTTCTGGTTTGCTGGAGACTCACAGACACCCACTGGTATAAAATGTGTTAGTCTTGTGAGTGTGTGAGCTCATCACTACTCAAGGTACACGTTTAGGGAGTCTCATTACTTTTCTCCCATGTGCCCTTGAGTATGAATAAGCAGGTACAGAGAAAGACTGGATGGATGAGGTGTATGGATTTCTACATGTCCTTCTACCCTGGCCTTCCCTCTTCATTTTCATCAGCTTGCGCAGAACAGCCAAGACTCAATCACGGCAGGAGAGGTATGTGCCAATGTGTCAACTCGTCCGTCATCCAGAAGTGGTGGGGGTGGAGTCAGAGGGGCTAGAAGCCGAAGAAGGGGGGGGGCAGTGGACATGGTTTTCGCGAGCAAACGCATGACAATGATGAGCTTGGCGTGTCGCCGAGGCAACAAGCGGCCTCATCCATTATTCATCTGAGTAACAAACTGATAAACGAGGTAAATGAAGAGGAACAACGGCAGCGAAAATCATGCCGACGGACGGAAAGAGACATTTAGAAGCTGGCGGCACCAGCGGCATCCTGAGGCGCATATTAATCTGCGAGGTAAACAACAAGGTCCAGATACAGGGTCAAAGCAAAGCGGCTCTCATCCTTGAGAAGACTAATGTGGAGCAAAGTCCACAGCTTCGGAATATGGAAAAAAAAAAAAAAGTGCTCGATCATGTGCTTGAAAACATGCAGGTGTTACAGGGAGGCTTGGCATCTCAGCAGAATCGACACATGTATGCTGGCTGGTTCTCACTTTGTCAATCACCCACCTACCATGTGCACCCCAGCACCCTCCACACCAGACACCTCGCCACTTTCCAGCATCAGAAAACAGACGACTTATGCCTTTGCAGCAAAAGTTAAAGTCCCACACACTTGTCTACCAGCACAGGTACAGAGAGCATAAATGATATCCCGGGTCTCACATGACATGCCAAATTCATGCAACACGATCTGTACGAGACAGCAGGGGGATGAATTATTGCCCTGTTGCTACGGTAACACCTCGTACAGAGAAAACACCATGCCGTGGTTTGAAAAATGTTGATTTGTGAGATTTCATTTTGAAAACCATTCCAGTGACGAGGGCGATGGAGGGATGAAAGAGAGAGCTAAGACTGACAGGGAAAGAGGGAGAGAAAGAAAAGAGATTCAGATACAGTGAGGGGAGAAAAAAAAGAGAGAGGAAGAAGGAGAGGAACAAGGCGAGGCTTCGCTCGCAGCAATTTACAGCAGCGCTTTAGACAATCTGGGTCACTTCTGTCAATGTATTTCTATAAGGCGAGCAGAAACACCTCATCTGCCATTCATTTCATTTCCATTCCAACACCTGCAAGCCATTTGCATTCTGTCAGTTTTCCCTCTCCCTTTCATTTCTCCGCATGCCACTACATTTCCTGAATGATAACATACTGCCAATTTCTACACTGGCATAGCATGGGCCAGGACAAAACACCACCTGCATCCAAAGCAGGGAGGGGGAATGGTGAGCTTTTTTCCAGTCATGTCTTTCCGTGTCCCTCCACCCTGAGTCCCAGTCCTCCTCTCAGGTTTCCACCAATAACCCCCCACCTCCAAATACCCTCTTGATCACATCCAGATCTTTGCCATGTGACCCTTATGAGCCCTTGCACAGCCCGGTGACTCCACGGGGACCCGAGGTCGGATCGCGTGTCTCGTCTTTCCACAGCAACAAATGAACCAGGCACTCAATAGCCCGTCTGATTGGCTGTCATGAGATCTATGCCATCATTCCAAACCGTGGAGCACCACAGGGGCCACGGCTCTTTCTTATACAGGCATTACTGGCGCATTACTGGAGCTAGCAACAAGCAGCTGTGCAAATCCAGGCAAGTTTCATCAAGTTAAATGTACCATTTTTTTTCAAATAAATGAAGTGTAAACACCCGATTTTGCCAATAGGAATGAATGTGAAAATGAAAACAACTGTAGTCTAAGGGGGAGTAGCTGAGCTTGTCTGGGCTGATTCCTCACGAGAAATACAACACGGCGAGAAAAACAGTGTGAAGACCTCAAAAAGAAAATTTGGGGCTGTGGTACTTTACAGGCTGAAAAACATTAAATGCCATGAATTGAGATTTTCACAATACATCCATATTCATGAGACTTTTAAGGAGCACGATGTAATTATATATACTGGTAGCCCCAAAATGTCAGAAAGATGAAACTGTTTTTGAATTTTGAGGATTAAGAACCTGCATGCGGCACTTCATGTTTGTGAAGCCTTACACCAAAGGGATACGAGAGAAAATAAGGATGTAAGACTGGCGAGCCCTGCTTTAATATGGAGCACTTGCCCACTGCTGTTTGCGAGACAGGATTTCACTCCAGTGGTAATCCTTGAATTTTCTTTCTTTTAACTTTCCATTTTAAAGATTGTAGTTATTTCTGTGGCGCAAACAGTGATGTCCTCTTCCTGGGAATTGTTTGTTTTGATGAGGTCCTTTTTTTGTCTGTTCGGCCTTGGTGGCTATTACTGCTAATGCTAGCCATGGACTACTTTTAACCTTAACACATAAACCAAAAGCATCAATAAATCCCGAGCATCACAGGATTCTTCTCACAACGATTTACCAAACATTAGTTATTTAAAAAACCTTTTTGGTATAATTATTACTGTCAAAGAAAATCTGAATAAAACTCAATAAAATGTTTTGTTACAGTTAATGACAATGGCTTTACATTTCAATTAGCTGCAAGTGACAATTATTTTCATTATTTTTATTAATCAATTAATTATTTCCTCCATAAAATGTCACAAAATAAAAGTTGTCTGACTAACAGATCCAAACCCAGAAATAGTCAATCTACAACAATAAAAACAAATAAGCAGGTCCTCATACTGGTAAAAGAATGGTTCAACATTTTGGGAAATATATCAGAAGATATATAATAATACTACTGACTACTGCTCATGTGACATTATTGTAAGGTTGCCGGGCAACTGACAGAGACTCCAGGAAGTCACTACACCTAGCAAAATAGTCCTGCACATAAACCCCAGGTTAAAAAAAACAAAACAAAACAATTAGTTGTTTACCTCACACTTGCTATTCTGAGCGCAGAAGTGTTTTCACATTGACAACTTCAGAAACATGCCGTGCTCTTTATAAACTCAGATGGTGAAGTCAAAACTGTCAAAAAGAAACTGACTGTAAAAAGACAGACACTTCTCACCCTCAACAGTTGCAATCTTGGCTACGTTGCCGAGGCATGGAGGACACATGAAGTCGCTGCCAATGATGACCTGATTTCCATGTCACGTGTCCATGTTGCGACCTTCATTTCCAGTGAGTACACACCAGCAGTGTTCGATTTGAGACAGCACTACCCTGTCAGACTTCACACACTACGTCAGTGAGTATACTGTGTACAGTGTACTACATGTCAGTGTACTGACTGAAGTAGCCGATCTGAGACACAGTAACAGCTTTAATGAGCTGATTATCTCATTTCCCGGTACTCAGAATTTGAGATGTGGTTAAAAGCTTTTGAGAAAGCGTGTCAGTGGTCCTTGAGCTAAGATTATTCTGTCAAACTACTACTTCTAAGTTCAAGAATGAACTTTCACGCTCGGCTTAAAATGATTATCAAACTTGTTCTTTTTTATTTTGTCAAACAGCTCCTCTATCAAACGACTAATCATTTCAGTGATGCAGTTCGTCTTCTGCTTTGTCGTACTTTCATTTGGGCAAATGATGCTTGTATGGATGCCAGACTTTCTGATTAGACTGTTGTGTTTTTGGGTAAGAGTCACACCCTGTAAGCAGCTTTAAGATGTTTTCAACATGTGCACACACCCTGGGTATGTACATTCCCTCTCTCCCTCTCCCTTAAGTGGAGAGATGGGGAGAGAGAGATCATCAGAGCCATTACTGTGTGATAAATGATTTGCTAGCTGGTGAATTGCCCTGAGGGAGATAGTGGGGCAGAGAGTGTGTGTGTGTGTGTGTGTGTGTGTGTGTGTGTGTGAGTGGTTTAGGGGGGGTTAAACCTGTGGCTTACTTCTATCAAGATCCCTTGGCACCCAAGTCCTGCTAATGCAATCTGCTTCATTAGAACCAGAGAGGGGGGTTTGAGGTACAGCCACACACACACACACACACACGCCCACCCACCCACACACTCACCCTCACACACAAAGACACACACAGACACACACAAACACACACGAAACTGAACTCTTAACAGTATGAATTCACACTTTGTGTCTTTTTCTCAAACGCACACATGCACAAGTTGAACTCAACTATGCACAATTTCTATCATAGACAAGGGCACACAATCAAACTTCTCCACACACACTCGCTCTCTCTCACACACACACACACACTGCAGGCAATCGCATCTCAGGGGAAAAGGAGCTGGAGCCAGGGCCGAGCTCAGAAGAGTAGGAGGCAAATTAGTGCAGAGTTGAAAGAGCAGAGTGGTAGACGGAGGAAGAGGGAGAGATTCGGGGGAGGTTAGAGCAGGCCATGCTGATGGAATATACCAACGGGGGGAGAAGAAGTGTGAGTTTTGAAGATAGCGAAAGGGAGAGAGGTGTGAGAAGAGAGATACTAAAAAAGATTCATGTGCTGTAAGTAAAAGAAAAAAGAAGGGGTATTAGATGTTCAGAGCTTGGATGGGGTGAATGAAAAGAGAGAGAGAGAGAGAGAGAGAGAGAGAGAGAGGGAGGAGAAAACACAGGGGAGCTGGGAATGGCAGCGAGGAGTAGAAAGGGTGAGAGTAAGGGAGAGACAGTGAGAGGGTAATGGCTGGTGGGAAAGGTGCGAGCAGCTCCTGCCAAGATAGAGCAAGAACCAGAGAGGGAATAGAAGGAGAGAAATTGAGCAGCATAACCCTGAAGACCCTGCCGTCTGCCGAGGAGAGCGGTGTGTTGATGTGTGCATGTGTGTGTCTTAACATCGTGTATGTTGCACGCTGCGCTGGCAGGTCTGAGAGTTGGTGTCAGGCTCCTCAGCTTCTCCATAGCTGAGATTGGGGGGGAGGGATTTCTGGTGCGATAGCCCCCAGGGGAGCTCCCCTGGGGGCTGTCTTACCTCGGGATACCGAGGTAAGACAGCCTGCTCGCCCGGCCTGCCGGCTTCGACCTCTGGATGAGGCCCAGGAAGTGAAACGCAGCTGGATGAGCTCTGGCTCAGAGTCTGAGTACCAAATCACCAGCCATTACACATCCTGAGGTTATGCTTACATACATGAGGAAATATGAAGAGACATTTTGTGGAAAGTATTTCCTTTCCACATGATTTTCTACCGAGCAGCATTAGGGCCCTTTTTTCACTATTTTACAACATTTTTAGGCAAATGATTTAATGAATTAATCAAAACTAAAAACTGACAGATTAACTGTGAAAATATTCATTAGCTGCAGCCCTTCTTGTTCATTAGCACTAATAGAGCTCATATCTAACAACTAACATGATGATAATGACCGTCAAAGTATTCAAATACTAAAAACGGTCATTTGAGTTTCTTCTAATGAACAGTTACCAGGCAGCACATTTAAATTCAACACAAACCAAAGACCCATCATAAGACAGGGAGCCAGGTCCAGTTATCCACTTTAATATTTTGTTGCTTTGTGCTGACTTTTCTTTTTCAGCAGTGCTTCGCCTTTTCTTCCACAACTGTGTGTTGTCAAGGATGGAGTATTAACAAAGATCCGTGGTTAAGGTGCCAGGAAAGAACAACGAAACATGACCACAAATCGCAGGGAAAGTGCCTGTAAACAAACTCTTTTTTTTT
>NW_019524898.1:298510-298970 GCF_002814215.2 Seriola lalandi dorsalis | reverse complement strand
TCCGTGTCCCTCCACCCTGAGTCCCAGTCCTCCTCTCAGGTTTCCACCAATAACCCCCCACCTCCAAATACCCTCTTGATCACATCCAGATCTTTGCCATGTGACCCTTATGAGCCCTTGCACAGCCCGGTGACTCCACGGGGACCCGAGGTCGGATCGCGTGTCTCGTCTTTCCACAGCAACAAATGAACCAGGCACTCAACAGCCCGTCTGATTGGCTGTCATGAGATCTATGCTAGAGATCGACCGATATGGTTTTTTCAGGGCCGATACCGATACCGATTATTAGTAGTCAAGGAGGCCGATAACCGATATTTGGAGCCGATATTTATTTGCAATAAAAGGGAAAATATTGGCGTGAAAATTTTGAATAATGGAAAAATTCCTCTTAACTTTGTTCAAATGCCTTTAATCATATGTTTATTTAACAGCTTTTCAGATTTGCAACATGTTAAAGTTT
>NW_019524898.1:255064-298029 GCF_002814215.2 Seriola lalandi dorsalis | reverse complement strand
ATACCGAGGTAAGACAGCCTGCTCGCCCGGCCTGCCGGCTTCGACCTCTGGATGAGGCCCAGGAAGTGAAACGCAGCTGGATGAGCTCTGGCTCAGAGTCTGAGTACCAAATCACCAGCCATTACACATCCTGAGGTTATGCTTACATACATGAGGAAATATGAAGAGACATTTTGTGGAAAGTATTTCCTTTCCACATGATTTTCTACCGAGCAGCATTAGGGCCCTTTTTTCACTATTTTACAACATTTTTAGGCAAATGATTTAATGAATTAATCAAAACTAAAAACTGACAGATTAACTGTGAAAATATTCATTAGCTGCAGCCCTTCTTGTTCATTAGCACTAATAGAGCTCATATCTAACAACTAACATGATGATAATGACCGTCAAAGTATTCAAATACTAAAAACGGTCATTTGAGTTTCTTCTAATGAACAGTTACCAGGCAGCACATTTAAATTCAACACAAACCAAAGACCCATCATAAGACAGGGAGCCAGGTCCAGTTATCCACTTTAATATTTTGTTGCTTTGTGCTGACTTTTCTTTTTCAGCAGTGCTTCGCCTTTTCTTCCACAACTGTGTGTTGTCAAGGATGGAGTATTAACAAAGATCCGTGGTTAAGGTGCCAGGAAAGAACAACGAAACATGACCACAAATCGCAGGGAAAGTGCCTGTAAACAAACTCTTTTTTTTTTAAAAATACCCTGAAATGACTGTATGCTGAGGATCACATCCAGGAAGTAAAAGCGGGTCAGACGGGAATTGTCAAGGTACTAGCTGTGATAATTCATGCTTTTGTGTTCATCATTAGCTCAAGGAAGGTACCATTTTAAAAGCTTCGAAAAACTCTTCCATGCATTACTTATTTATTGTATATGTATAATACAATGGAATGTACTGAGTTATTTAACTCCAATATAACACAGCCTGTAAAGCCCAGATGTCTGACCTTGGCTCAAAGCAGGATTTGGCTTCAAAGCCCAAATAGCTGATGAGGCAAGACATAACGTGGAGTAAGCTTGATCATCCCTTCAGCAGAGTTTATCTTTGCTCTGTCCCATATCCGCAGGTCAATAATGTTGACTCATCGACTAGCCCTTCCTCTGTTGTCGATAAAGCACACTGTGGCCTTTTGGCTTCTGCTCTGGCTCCGTAAAGAAGAAACAAAGCCAATGACCCCAAAGGACTGATCAAGACCCGGGAAAAAGAGAGGCAGATGTCAACGATAAAGCCACATCCACATGGATGAGCACTGTGTGTTTTCTTGTGGCGGTTTTCCTTCTAAAACTCACAGAAACCGTGGTGGCATTTACCCAGAAGGATAAGACATGAAGGGGGATTAACAAGGCGATGATTTGTAGGTGGAAGGACCGAGACTGCCACCAAGAGAAATGGTTTGGGCATTCTTGCCCTTTAAAATCCTTCTTTTTCTCTGGTGGTTCTAGCTGTGCTCTTTCCTTACATCGCTCTCCATCTTATCGATCAGGAAATCAGCTGCCTAATAGACAGGTAGTGCTCAACGCTGAGTGGGAAGGCTTGAGGCAGAAGAGTCATGGAAACAGTCCAGCATATTGAAATAGACAATTAAAGCAGTCCTTCTTGGAAGACAGACAGCAAAGGACAGCGTGAGAGTCGCACAGGCCTCTCCAGGAGGGGGGGAAGGGGAAAGATTATTGTCTCCCCGAGACTGAGGGGGACACAAAATAATTCACCTGGAAATCAATTTCCATCACGTCTATTACAGACCACCGATGGACCGAGAAAGAAGGAGAACGAGGGAGACGGACCCAGAAAGACTCTCATTTCCCCTTTTTATCCTTGTTGTATTTTTCTTCCCTCTCTCACTGCCCAAACCATTTCCACAGCAGAGTGCGCTGGCCACAAAAAGACATCTGCAGTCGATCATGATAAACAGTCGGCATCTCTCCCATTTGTTTCCCTAAAAACCACGGGGCTGCATGAGTAAAAGCTACAGCTGCTGCATCTCCGTGGAGTGCTTTCTGCTTTAAATCATGACGTCAGGAGCTAAAACTCGTGAAGGCATACATTGGTGCCGAGATGTTTGGGGTGCAGCTGCTGATATATTTATGACAATGTCAATTTTGATCAAAAAAATGCACCCATTTCCTTCGGCAAATGTCAAAATGAGACTGTGATGAAGAAGAGAATCCTAGCTTTATAATCCTGACACTGGCTCTTTAGCAGAAATTATTCTTGTTAGGAGGCAAAAGCCTTGGATACAGCATTTAGACCTTCATTTAATAATAAAATTCTCCTCCGAACATGCTAATTATCACCACTGACATTCAAAAAATGAATCCAAAATTCTAGCTGCTGGCAAAGAGAAGACAGCATAATACCATAAGTGGACAATACTGTTTTCGTCTCCTAAAATAAAAGCAGGTCATAAAATCTATCAGCATTGTTCAACAGAAGTGGAGTGGTTGATTGAAGGGAGAGAGCGCAAAAGAGCATCAGGTGTGCCACTTGTCTAAAACCTAAAGAGCTCCTCTTATTTTAACAAGAGCACAGCCCACCATCCCTCATCCTCCACCCAAACCACCAATTTCTCCAGTTTTCCCCAGCCGAGTCCTCATTATCAACCGAAGAAATCAGTGCTGATGTGCCCGAGTGTGTGTATGTGTGGAGAGGGGAACCGCTAGAGAATGTGAAGGAGAGGGAGGAGAAGTGATGGGAGTGACTGAAGGGAGGGCTGTCAGCGTTTGTAGGTCAGCGTAAATGTTTAATGCTTTATGCTGATGAGCTGATGCTCTACCCTTCTCTCCTGGTTCTCAGAAAGATGCACTCTGTCAATCCCCACCGCTGCGCACATAAAAACAATTCCCACACATTTGGAGAAATAAGCCACCGAGGCTCCTGAGCCCCAGCTTATATTCCCTCTCACCTCTCCGCACGCCAATTAAGCAGGTATGTGACAAGAGGGCCAAAAGTGCCAATTAGGCCAATCTACCTCTGCTACATGTCCCCTTATATCCACCGTCCCATTGTTTTCCCAGCAGCAGCTCCTCCAATGGCCCTTAATGGATTTCCACGCCTCTATCTCTCTTCCATCGCTCCCATTTTCCCCAGTTACATCACAATAGTGGGTCCAAATAATGTAACTTTAATAGCTCCACTTTAACATTCAGTCCAAAAGCAAGGGATAGACGTTTCCGCTTAGAGCACACATAATTATTTACCCGGGAGTACACATCATAATTGAAAGGGACTGATAACAACAATGCCTTGTTACATGCACTACATTAAGAAACAGGGGGACTGGATTAGTGTTACACCACAGGAAGGAAAAAACACAATTCAGATTGCAAGGTTTAGCAAAGAACGACCATAATGGTCTGTTTATCTGATCAATTAGGGAACCATAATCTTTTTTGAAATTAGAAATCGGGCTTGCCACAGGGCACAATCACCTCATAAATAAGGTACATTGCTAAATAAATCCCCAAACCAATTTATTCAATTTACCATAGAATGGATTACAGCTTAATTTCAGTGATAATGGGAGTAGACACTTGAGGAAATTAAAATGAAGAACTTGAAATTTCATGAGTCGTTTCCCAAATGACCCGCAAGGATGGTAGAGAATCAGGTGGAGGAATTACTCAAACACACAGTTGCCTCTCAGACAGATAATGTTTCTCTTTCAAAACAGAGTGAAAGCCAAAAGGGCCCTGTTTGCCTTTTTGTTTGTTTTTTTCAGTTTGATCAACTATCTTTTCAAACACTGGTGCAGCTCTAGACACTTTATTTTCAACACGTAGTCATTAAGGATTCATTGGAAGCCTGGCTGTTAATGGCTTTTAGATGCTGGCTCCCACACCCTACTTGATGGGGCATGCTTTCCATTAAAGTAAAAGTATTTTGGATGCTTACAGTTCGATCATAAAGCCCCATATGTTGCGTTGTTATTTCCCCGGCTCTGTCGCAAACAAGCCTCCTCACTGTTACGGCGTGGGGCGCCGACATGTCAAAATCAAAATTCATCACTGTCAGTGATGGTAATTGTTGCTGAAAAAAGGGGAAGGGACGCACGCTCTGTGCTACTGGGGTGATTAAAAGCATCACACACGCAAGCATGCACACAGTCTGTTACTCGGCGCAGCTTCTTTTCTTGCTTAGGTTTTTGAATGTGGCCATATCTTATTGTTTGGAAGTCAAAGAAGATCCATTACATCCCGTTTGGCTGCACAGCGAGGCCTCCGGC
Source organism: Seriola lalandi dorsalis (assembly GCF_002814215.2). Classification (NCBI taxonomy): domain Eukaryota; kingdom Metazoa; phylum Chordata; class Actinopteri; order Carangiformes; family Carangidae; genus Seriola; species Seriola lalandi. Next base: position 293,798 of record NW_019524898.1, on the reverse strand, counting down.
CCTGCTCCGTGTGACAAACAAGACAAAACTAGGTGTTCTGTACTGGGTGTGGCCTGGATTCACACAAAGCCCCCAGTGGGTCAGTGCCTAAGGAGAAAATCTGTGTATGGATGGATGGATGGATGTATTGGGGACAGCAGGGCGGATCCAGGGTGAGTCGGGGACAGTGATGGGGAGCTGGAGGAGCAGCAGAGGTAGAGCAGATGGATATATAGAGGAAGGGAGGACAGGACAGGCAGATATGGAGGATCTGGGTTATTGGTTAAGGAAAAAAAAAATCTCAGTATCTATTTCAGAATATGCTGGCAGACGTGAGGACAAAATGCCAATAAAATTGACATGTGCAAATTATATCCTTGCATCATCAGCCAATTAGTATTAGCCTAAACTTAAATGCTTGTGTATTGGTTTAGGCCTCAAAATGTCCGTTTTGGTCGGAGTCTGATTCACATTTTCCCGACTACACGGACTTCAATCTAAACCTGCAACACAGATCCACAGATTTAGATTGAACGCCATTTCCATGTGGAATTACATTTTTACCATTGCCCCCCCCCCGGTAACACTTTTAGCAGCCCCCGACCAAATCCACAGCTGACACAATCCACGCTTTTAACCCCCCAAATTGTCTTCAGTGCAGGTCTACGGATGCAACATCACAGCCTCACAACAGGGGCGGACCCGCTAATGGAGACCTCACCCCGTTTCTCTCCCATGAGGCCGTCTGTCCGTCCTGAAGAGGAAATGGAGGTGACGGGGGTGGGGTGAGTATGGGGCCGGGGGGAGGTAAGAATTCTGGGTCAGACACTCAGCACTGGCCCCTTAATCTGGAGATGGACAAGGTGGGGTGTGGGGAGGCTACACAAACACACACACACATACCAGATGGGACACCCTCCTATCCGCATTTACCTACTTAGCATGCCCCCAGATGACGTGCGCACACACACACACGCACATGCACACACACCCACCCTTATCCTTCCACTGCAACCCTCTGCAGATACAGTAGAAGCGATCATGGGTGAAAGAGATTATATTTCCATAACCTAGATATCCTAACCCCCCATGACCTACTGGGTTGTGATGGAGGCGCTGCCCTTGGCAACACAATAACCTCAGCAGCGCACCACAGTGTCAAAGCAGACTTTTTTTTGCACTGGCTACTCAGTCACACAAGAATGACAAGAGCTGATGCAACAGCAGCTAAAATGATAAATTAGATATGAGTATGAATATGCATGAACCACCGCCTTACTTTCATAGTTCCCCTCCTTCGTTTTCCTTTTTTTTTTTAATGATCAAGGATGGGGGGGGGTGTATATGATGTTCTCATAATATTTCTGGTTCTCACCATCTCACTGCCTCCCCCTCTCATTCCTGTCTCTCTCAGCTCTGTTTTTCTTTCTAAAGAGCAGATGCACCATAAAAAAACATCATTAAACTAAAATACCTCTGTGACAGCACATTTTGCCTGAGATGCGGTTGTTTTTCATGTGAAAAGTATGTATTTGAATGGTAATGTCCTCAGTCTACGTGAAGCCCTGATGAGTGTGACCCCTGAGAAGAGGAGGAGGAGGAGGAGAAGAAGAGGAGGGTGCCGTGAGGGCTGAGCTCAAGTTTGGACTCTGTAGACGCATGGATTGAGGAGGAGCTGATCAGCTAATGGAGCCACCTCCCTATACTCAGTGTTGGAGCATTAGCGTCCCCTAGTGTACCAAGTTGTCCTTGCAGCTCTGCAGATATAAAGACTCCAGGATGCAACTTCCTCTGCTTTCATCACAGAGCGGTTTAAGGTGAAACACAAGAACAAACCCCTCACTACTAAGTGATCCTCTGTTGAGCCATGTGAAATAATATGGAGGTCAGTTGCGAATTAAAATCAGGTGGCGATTCAGTGTTTTGCTCATTACACACATCAGCAGGGCTTGGGCCTGGGTTGTCTCATCAAAGGAGAGCACAAATTCTGATTGCAGCTGTTCAGAAAGATATGAATTCTTCTGGGGGTTACAACAGAAGTTCTCCTTCAGAGCAATGACAGAGAGGAGACAGAGAAAAAAATCACCACAGGAGAGACCGAGGCAAAACAAGCACAATGAGGAAAAGCTGTCTGGCACTGCTCCTGACCTCATCACACACAGAGAGAAATGCTACAAAAGCAATTTCCAAGTGTTATTCCCCGTCTTCTTCATGCTATATCATGTCTCAATTATTAACAACCCTCAGACAGAAACAGACGTGTTGTTAGATCCCAAGACAACAAACAATACACAGGTTATGTGAGTCCAGTACGGAGAGAGAGCTGGGCACGTTTGAATCAAACATTGTGGCTTATTTGATCATTGAAATAATGAAAAGCTGACTCCAGCTGACCTGCAACCATAGGAAAACAAGCACAAACAAATTTCCTTTAGGTTTCCTTACTGCAAACAACCCGCAGGCTGGACACCGTGACACACCCACCCCTAGTTTCCTGACATCTATGTAATTTTCCCTCATTACTGTACTACAGGCTTTAACAGGTATAATGTAGCAGCATATTGACAAGAGCAGCCGTTTGCATTGCACTGTGCAGCTTGCAGCCATGAGATGGCAGCAGATGCAAAGAGTAGCCCCCGTTCTGTTCAGTCACACTGTGCCAGAAGTAAGAAGAACTACACTCCTCCACAGGTAGGGGAAGAGTCTCATAATCACTCTATAGACGTGCATCTCATTCCCACATGACTGATGAAGCAATAAATAAAAAGGTGGGAAACCTATGAAGTTCATTAACTGAGTGCAACTGTCAATATACCGTATGTGCCATAACCTAGACCCATCACAATTGAAGTAAATTGTCAATATTACAATATATTTTTCCCTCAGAAGACCATAAATTTTGCGTTGATATCTATACTAGATTTACATAATTCAGCAAGATATATTCAGCCAGGGTAAATAAAATCTATTGTAGAAATATAGCTTAATCAATATAGTGTGAGTTGAGTATCCACGACTTCTCTGTTCATTACTTAGTCTTAGAAGAAGTAGTCGAGAAGAAGTAGGGAACTGGCACTTCATTCTTTTTTTTTTGGCAAAGTTCCTGCTGCATAAAAGAAGAACTGCAGTGACTGAGAAATTATAAAACTGGCAGAGGATCCATAAAATATTTCACGCACTTTCCCACACGTCTATGAGACGCTTGAAACAGCTGCCTTTTGTTGTGTGTAGTGGAGCTTGTAGCGCAGTGTGATGCTCTGCAGCAGTGTTTACAGAATTCACAGCAGGTCAAGGCAGAAACCAGACAGAGGCAATAACACACAATGTAGGAATATGCCAGACTAACGAGCTTGGCCACGACACAAAGTTTGATGGAGCCTTGAAGATAAGAGTTTGCATATGGGTCAGGAATCATAGCGAAGGAGAGGACGGTAAACACAGCTGAGGTGCCGCCTGTATCTCGCTCTAGCAGGAGAGAGTGAGGTGGAGCAAAGAGGACAGTGTTCAGGCCTGCAGGGCTAAAGAGAGGTTTGGATCACTGCAAGGACCCTTGGTCATGTTCCAACCAAGTCAATTAAGTTACAGCACTGTGTGTGTGTGAGAGAGAGCTTCACTCCCAATAAGGAAGAGAAGAATATAACTGACTAAGAGTTAACAGCCGAGTACAGACTCCCACTGGTTTCTGCAGCTGCCAAAAAGAATATGTGCAACTCAATAAACGTGCCTCTGGGCAGCAATAGTCTCACACAAGTCACAGCAAATCACAGCTGTTAATCAGAAAATGTACCTTTGAAATACTTTATTTAAAAAAGGCAACTACTATAAAATCAGATCAGAACAAAAACGAATTAAACTGATGGAGAGAGAGAAGAGAAGATTTACAGAAGATCAGAGTCTAAAAATCACATAATAATGATCATCACACAATTATTTATAAGATATTAAAACTACATATACTAAAAGCAACTTGTCATTTAATTACCATGCATTGGGGAATCTTAATTTTATTCTTATCTATTGTTATTTTTGTGGACTGGCAGTGCTTTACAATTTTTTGATATCTTTAAAATCTATACCACTTTGAATTTTTAATTGAAGCCATAATGAATTGAAAGCCTGGACAGATGGAAAATTTAAAAAGGATACAACACTCAAACCAAATGATAAATTACTATCTTTTTGCTTTGTTTGCTGCCTTTGTTGCAGCTACACCAACATAATAAGATAATCCGATCTTTTAAGATTAACTGACGTTGAATCAAGTATATTTTATGGTCCTGCCATTGTCTCACAACAAAGAAAGCTATGAAAGCGACAATTGTGTTTGTTACACAATAATTTCACAACATAATCTTTTTCTGCAACGTTTGCGAATCCCTTGCAGATTTCTGCTGCACTAGTTATTAAAGTTCTGGTAGAGTAGGAGTTGTCAGCCCTGCCTTGCTTCAACGCACTAAACATATGCTGCTGAGAGCATTTGCTCTCTGTACACACCTCACTGTTTTTTTTGGAAATAAACACTCGGGTACACACAGATGTAGCTGGAAATAAACACACTTGTGCGCACATATGCCTATGGAAATAAACGGTCATACACTCTTGGAAATAAATGGCCGTGCATACCAGTATTCAAGAACCGACACGTAAACCTCCAAGGCCCAGACACCTTAAAATGGATACAACACATGTACAAGATAAACTTGATATTTACTGACAAGGATACATCCCACGGGACTAAACACCAAAGGAAAGGAAAAAGAAAAGCTGTTGCACAAGAGTTATAGACTTCATGTCTTTTGAAACGGTATCAGCCAACCTTAAACGCATGCATAAGCTTTAAGAATGTTCTAGTTGATGAAATTGAATTTGCAGACATCTGAAATTTGATTCATTACAGTGAAGATATTGTCATCCACGCTGTCCTTATCACAACAGCCAGATCTCTTTGATGTTTGTCATGTGGGCCTGATCACCAGACAACATGCAGCACCTGAAGAATGCGAAGGGCCTGGCTGCCAAATCTCAAATCATGTGTCTTGAAATAATGATTAATTAAAACAGTCTCAGTATTTCCAATGATCACGTAATACGACAAGATAAATAAACCAGGCTGAAAGTTTACTGATTGATCACTCATCACAATCAAGTCTCTGAGGATTGATTTTCATAACATACTGACAAATGTTGAAAGCAGCAGCAGCAGCAGCCTGAAAGATAGGACATCTTTCCAAAACTCAAAGCATGAAGAAAACAGCCGGCAGTAATGTCAAGTACAAGGGAGTCATGGTTAAGGGGCTGAACAACAAAAAACCACCAGTATCATCCTTGAAACTGGTCTATTTACTGTGCATGTCATCTCGTTAGCCTCTTATCTGTGGAAGGGCTGATTGATACAGAAGGTCAGGATGACCCTGACTACAGGGAGGTTTTCTCTTGGACTGACGGACAAGGACATCTCCGTTCCAAGACTGGGCTCCTGGAGGGAGGCCCGGAGCCAGGAGACTGGAGCTGGGGGGCCAGGGGTCTAGCTCTGACCCCAAGGAAGGAGGCAGAGAGGACGCTAAACAGGAGAAGGAGTGAAAGGGATATGACAAGGGGGGTTGTCAGTGATGAATGGTCCATGATAACATATGGAGCTGCAGCTTGTCTGGTCCAAAATGGACGGTCTGAACTTTAGTCAAAGAAAACATTCATCAAAAAAGCGCTGAAGAACAAACCAGATGAGGAATAGCCTGTACATCCAAATATTGCAGGTCTAGAAGCCAAACTTATTTCTTTAATATCTAGAAGTAAACCAACTATTATATCACAACCTGAGCAACCTGATCGTTAAATGAACAGCCTCCCTCAAAACAAATATCAAACACCGACATCAACAACAAAGTCACAGCTGGCCTCCATGTTGATCCGTTCACAAAAAAACAATCCACTCCTCGAGTGAATCTCTCCACCACATGGTCATTTAGTTTCAATCCTGCAAGTCGATCTCACTGAATTAAACAACAGCCTTAAGAGAGGCAAAGAGCCAGAAAACCTCAACAGCTCAGTAGAAAGAGGGCAAAAATGAAGAAATACATTCCCAGCACGTCTGTTTCTCTACTGTCAGCTGCCAGTCACAAAGTGAGAGGGGTAGGGTGAGATGTGCAGAGTTGAAGGATTTATGTCTAGTGGCCACTTATCCACCAGCAGGCTTGATAATATTGAGCATTGCAGCTTATGAGTCAATATGAATGGCACCTATCCTCTTGGGAAAAGGAGGCTAAAGGGCTAGAAGCTACAGGCCATAACCCTCTGATTCTGATTACTGCACAGACTGACCTCCCAAACCAGACAGCAGATAATTGCATCCTCTCACATTTGGAAGTCACATTAAAGGGCTGATAATGGAGTTCTGGCTCAGAAAAAAGGAGATCACTGGAGCGGACGAGAGGAACAACGGACCTGTCTTTGGCTGGGGAGGGAAACTGGTATCTGCTTGATTCATAGCTAAGCATACAAAAGATGTCCTCTCCACTGGCATGCATTGTTAATGGTGCATCGCTTTTGAAAAAGGCCAAACTACCTGTTCCTTGTTGAATGGGGCTGCTTGAGGAAAATGCCAGTGTGCAGATAATAGGCTCCGCTGGTGATGAGACCCATGCAGCTCATGGCAGAATGTGTTATTCATGTGCTATCAAGCACTGCAATAGAGCAATGACAAAAACATACGGTCTGACAATGTAAATGTGGCAAAGGTCCAGCAAGTGGTCAAATGCGACACAAGGTTGGAAAAATGAAAATGTCTCGCCCCATTAGCTCCTCCCTCCATACATCTTTTATCGTCAAATTTAAATGAGACACAACAAATGATTCAACGGGTGGAAGGAATGCACCAGAGATACAGCGAATAGATTTGATTGATACCAGTACCATTATCGATTCTGCTTACTGGTCTTAATCGATTCCTGATCAATTTTTGTATAAAAATGTGTTTGCTACACAGTCACACCTGACTTAGCTTTGGCTATGCAATGTAAACATAAGCCTGTAGGTTATGACTGCAGCTTTATTATTCATTTTCCTTTTAGAAATGTTGAAATATAAAATACTATTTACATTATGGCTTGGCTGAATACATGATGGTTATTATTTACTGAGAGATGTGCACCCATATTCCCCCAGTATGTCCAGCAAATCATCATTTTAAATTCAATATGTAATCAATAATCAATGTCAATCCATCTTGCACTAGTCAAGAGTTGTAAATAAACACTTGACAGAGAGACGAGATAATCGCTGTCTTGTTTTACAATGATGTGCGCCACAGATTCTCAGGTCACTGCTGGAAAACACGAGTTTCATTCCGTGCATGCGCGAAATGGACGTTTCTTTTCTTCCAAGCTACGGTTTAAAACGCTGTACATAAAACACTCGCTTTTTGTTTTTACATTTTAAACTTTTGCCAGGCACAAAGTCACAGAACAGCCATGGAAACGACAGGTGAGCAAGACACACGAGCCAGGCTAGCTTAGCGGGGAAGGCTAGAGAGGTGCAGTGTAAGCTAGCACCTTAACGTGAGCCTACTGTTATTTAGTGACGTTAAACTTGAAGATCAATTTACCTGGTTGCTTTTTTTTTTTCCTCTGTGAAAGATTGTTCCGCTTCATCCTCTCATCAAAGTTGTAAACACTGACACCCACTTTGACACGAGGGGCTCGCGGGGTGCTTGCGTAATGAGGCCTACGCAGCTTGCGTAGTGAGCGTATTGGCTCTTAAGAACATGCAAGCAGCGATAAACAACTGCATCGGGTTCTTGATTCTAATCTCTAAAAATAAACGTTAAGAAAAAGTGCAAAAACAGAAGTAAAACAGAGAAACGAATGAAAAAAGTTTAAACAGTATGTTACGGGCATATTATAATTTTAGCATCTATTGTTTTTCTATTGTCTATTTTGATTGCCCTTCTATTCGCCCTCATTTTATTGCACCACTTGATTTTTTTTTATTGTAAATCACTTTGAGCGACATCTCTTCTATGAGTAGTGCCCCGGAAAATGAAAAATTGTTATAATTAAACGCCACAGGCGTTATGGGATGATGGCAGAACTGTTTAGTGTGGTTAAAATTGACTCTGGTGGATTTGTCCATTAGGTTTAGTTGACCTATGCTGGTGCGAGAGCGCGGTCAGTGGAACTGCAAACCAAACTTCATCAAGACTGTTCCAACCTCCACTTAACCACAACTGAACAAACCACAGGACTGTGTGATAGTAGCTACTACACAAATTTCACAATACAAGGTACTGTACTGCAACATTACAGGTAACCACACTGAAACAGCATCAAAGGTAAAAGTGGCAAAAACAGAAATGGAAATGGCATCAACAGCAGTCAGAGAAAGGAAATGTCACCCCTGTTATTACCTGTTGTCTGAACCCCATTTGGAAGAACAGACTAAACGTTAAATACTAATGCTGCTTTTCTGAAGCTGTGACTCATTCTCCTCTTGCAGGTGCTTGTTTGCGGCGACTCGCTCAGGGAGGATGGTTCGCCTGCATAGCAGCTAATGAGATCCCCAAGGAAACCAACGCCTAGCAAGTCACAGACTGTTGTGAGCAGCAGAGCCTTCATAACCCCAACGTGCATGACCTTTGACCTCACCCCTACCCACATCCCTGCCACATAATCTTATGAAAGTCTAAAGCCTCACTTGAGGGTTGATACCACATTCATGCAAGTAATTGTTAAACACACACACACACACAAACACATACATGTTAAACACAATTAGAGTCACTGATACAGCTTCACTGAAAGCTGCAGTACTACAGTGTTAACTGGTACTATTAAACAAACAATTCAGCCATCATATAATAAGTATTTTATTATGTATACCTGTGCTTCTCCTTCTGTGAAAAGGGCCTTTGTGTGTGTGTGTGTGTGTGTGTGTTGACATATTGTGAATGTATACTGCTTTGCATAGCCTTGAATAATAGCCAGTTAACAGTTTTAAAAAAAATAATTTCCTCAATGATTTCTTATTCATTTCACATTTTGAAATTTGATGATTGAGAAAACCAATTTGAAATAGTTTGTCCTATATTTGCAGTCATACAGCTGTTGTAAATTCACCATTGCAGTCCTAATTACACCACAACAAATTACATACATACAGAGTGTATTTAAAATGAAAGACCTCTGCCCATAATTCTGTCAGCACGTACAACTATCAGAAGCAAAGGGGCTTTAATCTCCAGATTTCAAGCACACAACAGGTGAACACAGTCACAACACTCTGTTCCCTCAAAGTATGTATCCAGACACGACTCACAAACTTAACACAGACTTCCTGTACCTCATTAAATCAGCTACACACGCCAAGCCTTGACTGTTTCTCCTGTGTGTGTGGCATTGATTTTCAAGCTCAGTGAATTGACTGTCATTTTAATTAGTCCTCCATGAGAATGTTTCAGATAACATTTGATCTTAACAGATAAACTGTTTAACCATCTACGTAGCGGGAAGTTCTCTTCTCTTTCCCACAAAGTTAAATCAGGACAGATCAAGCAGTTGTGAGGAAACTGAAGAAGCAATGGGGGGACGGTTTGGTAAAAGCAAGTGCTTACCTGCAATGATATATTTGTGAGCTTCAGCAGGCAGAAAGGAAAGAAGAAGGGAAAAAAAGACAGTTAGAGAATGTTTGCAAAAAATAGGCACATAATAAGCATCAGATTTTTTTTTGGGGGGGGGAAGAGGAGGACAGAAGCAGAAATAGATGGATAAGCCTGAGGCGAATGAGTGACAGGATGTAGATGAAAAGGGAGGAGAAGGAGGAGAAGTGATCACAGACCACAAATGAAGCGTTTCCACATGTAATAATCAGTGTCACTAGCAAAAAGAATATGCGGGTCAAACTTGAGAAAACTTCCCCAAAAGAAGTTTCTACACATACAATCACTTCCATCTTCCATCTATTTTGAATATCGCTGAGGTAAAGAAATGCTAAACATAATGAAAAAGTGATGAAAGCTGCACAAAACGTTTGAACTAATAAGAGACCAAAGTTGTATACATTCAATTCAATGGCCCAAAGCCCAGCACCAACAAAGTACTACAATGATGTAGATGAAACACCTCAACAAACCCCACCCACCTCAAACACAACAAACAGACAATCAACACAGACATACAGCATCATAAATCTTACTCATCTCATCTCATATCACACAGACTCACACAGGCCTATCAATCTGCTGTTTTCCTGGCTGATGCAGATTGAGGGTGAGGAGTTCTGACAGAGGCATATGAGAGAGGCTCATCCATAAAACATGGCCAGGGGCCGGGTAAAAAACTGGGAGCCATTTACCAGAGAGGAAAATAGAAACCACAGTTCCCTCCATCGATTAATTTAACCAGGCACACATGTGGAGACGTTCTGTCCGTGTTCTGTGTGACCAATGACCCCGATCACTCTGCACAGAGATACACACTGGCTTCAAATCACATTCTGTTGTCTTAAATGAAATGCTGCCTAATTGCCAATGTGGTCAGGTTTGGGGATTTTATCAGGTGATGCAGTATAATACAACAGTCCGGCATGAAAAGCCAAAAAAGATGGATGATAACCAGGTGTAACGTTAAACTAAAGCTACTGTATTTCATCCAGCTGTGACCTTGGCATTTCGACCCTTATGTGTGTATTACAGTGGTTCCCCTTTTGCTGGGGACCCCCAGGAAACCCCTCAAGGACCCCATGGGGGTTGAGAAGAGAACCGCTGGTTTATTTTATACAACATTTGTCTGATTAGGTAAGGTTGTTAACTCAAATTGTTACTGTTTTGTAGTCGACGTCTCTGGCCTTGTTGCTCTCATACTGGATATTACAGTATTTCAGGTGCCTGCGTTTAGTGTGAGCAGTCGAGGCATGTTTCTTCACTTGGAGTGAAACTGGCTATTTACGGAGATTTGGCTTTAATTAGGCCTGAGAAATGTCAGGCAGCAGAGTTTGACTTTACCGGCTGGCTAATTTATCTTTAAAAGAAACCCCCAAATACCCTCAAATATAGTAAGTAGTATCATGACAACACTTCTCTACTGTGAAACATCCTTTTGCTTTTTCCAGCTTATTAAAACAGCCGCCGTCCAGACAGGAGGCTGTTTCATTAAAACGTATTCAACCGGCACCACAATAACAGTCAACTACAAAAAAAAAAAAAAGAAAAAACATCCAACAGTGATTCCACACAATAACCTCACACCCTGACAAAACAAGTGTTTTGATGGGTTTTGGATGGGGACGGGTATTAGCCGAGTGTCAGCTCTCCTCCTCTGTTCCACCCTCCTGCATTTCTCTCATTCTGCTTTCTCTGCTCTCCTCGTCCTGATCCTCATTATTCCACACTGGAGTCTTTGGGGGAGCAAATGGTCTATTATCCAAAGATGGAGCTTAAGACAACTTAAAGCTCTGGAGGAGTGGCTATTTATTTGGGTTGAAAGACAGAGGGAGAAGGAGGGAGTGTGTGTCTGGCCTGGCGTTCCCATATCACTTAGGCTAATGTGATTAAGGGTGAGTGAGGAGGGGAGGGTTCATTTAGCTCAGAGCATGTTGGTCCTAAGTGATTCATGTCAGGGAAAGTGGAGGGGGGGAGGAGGTAGGGGTGGGGGCGTGGCCGGTCACAAGACTTCCTTAAACACATTTTTTTAGTGCCTGGTACCAAAATTAGTACACATGGATGCACACACACAAATGCTCACTGGTGCCACCCAAGGTTAGAAATGAATCTATTAAATTTCATCTTTCTCACTCTTTTTTTTTTAATTTAGCTGTAAAACCTTTCAGGAGATCTTGAGTGATTCTTTTCCATTTGTTCTGTATCAGAAGTGAGTGCAACACAAAACGCAGGAATAAATGTGTAGAAGAAGCGGAGACATGTTTTATCATTATGACTTAAGGTCAGGACGATCAACAGGAGTGTGACAGGGAGAAATAACCGTTGATGCCCCTGTCTCCTAATCCACCATTTCATCAATATTAGCTTTTCCATTTCTCTAACTTTTCCAAAAACTGTTAATGATGGATGTCAGCTTCTGTTCTGGATCAGAAATATATGCTCCTCTCATGACTAAGAAAATCTAATCTGGAAACAGTCTTCATGTGTGTCTCTGATTTACACATCACATCTAACCCTCTAATGTTCGCCCCTTTTCCTGCTGTGACATCTTTCAGAGCAGAGACACTGTAAACACACCTGTCACCTTTCCAGAACGGTGCAGTTAAACCAGAAACGCCGCGGCTACACTGCGCTAAGAGACGAAAGAGTGAGCCACAGCCCTGAAACAAGTTTTAAAAACATACAATCACCAATCAAAGCGTCTCAGGCGGAGGCTCCGACACTTTTTACAGGAGCACCAGATCAGCGCCCTGCAGTTGTGTGTTTGTCCTCAGTCCAATCAGGAAAAATCAGTAAAAAACCCGTTTATACCTGTTAATTTTGGTGTAAAAAGAGTATTGTGTGTGTGTGTGTGTGTGTGTGTGTGTGAGCAGGGCCTCAAACATGGCAGATGGATCCATTGAACTCTGAATGGCTTTCTGCATATTACCACACACACGCACGTCTGTCTGTGTGCACATGTTGGATGAGGGTATTACCCTAAAGAAATCCCAACACACACACACGCACGCACGCACGCACGCACACACACACACACACACACATTATAAACACACAGACACAGCATGTCGACGGCACTGGGCTCTCAAACGGAATCAAAAGAATCAAAAGTTTCTCTGGAGTGAGTTTTCAAAACGCGGATGGATACGTGTAGAGACACAAAGAGAAGAATCTGGTCTCAACATTCAGCTTTAAAAAAGCAAAACAAAGCACAAAGCCGGCCTCACAGTGTCACAGATGCAGCTTCTTCTCTTAATGCTGTTATCTGTAACGATGAACACGCATGAACACTCCAGTCAAAATTTGTGTGTGTTTGTAACAGGGGGAGGGGGTCTTTGTTTGCCACTCAGCTGTATGTTGACTGGCAAAAAGAGATCCCCCCTCTCCTCCTCTACGAATACTGTCCCCTCCCAGAAAGACTTCCCCTGAAGAAAGGAAGGATTTTACAGACAGGAAGAAAAATGTGTCATCCCTTCCTCCCTCCCTCCCCGCTCTACCTCTATTGTACACTTTTAAATGCCATCCCCCCTCTGTTTTTACATTCAAGTGTATTTGCAGAACAGAAGTAAGGCAGTCAACCTGCTTCAAATACTTTTTTTTCTTCTTATATAAGTATAAGTATAAAGAGAGAGAGAGAGAGAGGGATGACATGCAGCACAGGACCTGAGTCGGAGTCGAACCCAGACCGCCAAACGCTTTACAAAGTCAACCACTTTCCAGACGCTGCTAACCCTCCAGGACTTGCACAGACTGTCCTGCAACTATTAGTGGACATCATCAAGGGTGGTTGGGGGGGATAAATGGAGCCTTTTTAAATCCCTGATTCAGAAAGTATGTATGGGAGACAATCATGTGTGAGTTTGGACTGGAAATCCTTTAGGTCGGCCGTAAAACGGGGCCAAGAACTGGACGATTTCTAAGGGACTTGGACCAACGACTGGATTTTCTCACACACAGGACACTGTGGGTTGTAAAAAGTCCTATCAGTTTCCAGCTGTGAGGTGTATACAACCCTTTCACTGTCCCCTCCTTTTCTCCAACACTTGAATAAATAGAGGCTGAGAAATGGGCCGGAGGGTGAGAAGAAAAAGGAGGGAAGGATCCCTTTGGTGCTTGTTTACCTCATGCTACACATCCTTCATGTCGCCCCAGTTTACGTGGCCTTGATGGACTTTGCCAAACAACTGCTCGCCAGGAGGAGAAAAAGCAAAGCTTATTTTCATTGTGGTGGATTTGCCTCAGCTGACAGGAAATGAGCTGAATGAGATCCACCATCTCTGTCCGTCCTCGTTCAGGCACCGTTTGGTGTTTTTATCTATGTATTTATTAGATATGGTGCTGGAGGTGGAGTTTAATCTGGGTGCCAGGCATGTAAACGTGTTTCCCTGCAAGAGATACAGATTAGGAGCGTGTGACTGCGTCCATAAAGCATTTGTTAAGGTTAGCTTGATCTCAGAGGACGCCGGCTACTTAAATTTCATAATGAGTCATTTGCATATGCAGCACAGTGGCACCGTGATTATATATAAGAGGAGATAGAAATGCAAAGAGGGTTTCATTTCGCTCAAGCAGAATCTTTTCACAATAGCGTAATTTCACGCCACGCAAATCTGCAGCTCCTCTGTGGGCGTGGGCCTGCCTTGATTAGTTTAGTGGGGGGGAGGAAAGATTAAACATCCCGAAGCAGACATCAAGATAGACAGCCAGGACGGACTCACAAAGCCACTGCTGTAATGAAAATAAACTGCAGTATGAGGCAGGATTTGCCAGCTTATTTTGGTCATGTCCGCATTGTCTCCACTGACCTTAATATATAGTCAGATATCTTCACACTAAAGCACAGACTGAGTGTTTTAAGGAGCTTTCTCGATGAATGAAAAACGTTTTAACTCCCCAGGTCCCTCTAAGGCTCGTCTTACTTTACAACTCATCATGGAGATAACATGAATTCAGCTCCATGTTAGGGCGCGAGTGTTATCCTTATTTTGACAAGGGGGCCGTGAACCCGTCCTCCCACTCCCAGTCTGACAGTCTACGCCTGTCTCCATGCAGGCTCCGCAACAGCTTGCTGCTTCGCCTGCGTTGAAATATCAAAGGTGCGAACTGCTGCGATTTGAGTTGGCTCCGTGTTAGCGCTCCTCCTCTGTGGTCCATTTACACCAAACCCTGCGACTGATGACATTGCATGGAGGTGTGAGGCTGACGGCCGCCACGTTCCTCACATTCCAACCGCGGCGAGACAGAGACGACTGCTCCTCCTCAAACGTCCACAACTGTACAACCTCGAGGTACGTGTGGCGCCTGAGGCCCTGTCCACTCAAGGTTACAACTGAACCTGAATCTAAATCCGTCTGGCCTTGGTCAGTTAAATCACTGGTTTATACCCATTTAGCTGCTGAAGAAACATAAACATATGTAAACGAAAACAACTAAATTGTGAGTCCAGCTGTATTGAAACACTGCACAAGTCAACACACAGAGCTAGAGAAGACGGGGCAGATGTTTAATGGGCTGTGTACATCCCAGCTTTTTTACCAGGCAACAGCCAGAATACACAATTTTGTTGTTTTGCCGACTGAAACCAAAGGATTCAGAAGAGATTTAGCCATTTTCCAATTGTGTAGGCATTTCAATGTGGACTGAGAACTGATAGTGCAAACAGAAGTCTTTTATAGCATGCAAACAAGGTTTTCCACTCCAGGCCCAAAAGCAAAACTCTGATGCAGATGATGCTGAGATTTGTGTGAATCGATTTTGCACAAGATGATTTTAACTCAGCAACGGGAACTCAAAGCTGTGGCGATGATGCTATTTTGTTTCTCTTGCCTTTTAACGAAGGAAAAAGAAAGTGTCAGGTTCATCCAGTCAAGCTGAGTCAATGACAGGATGGTTGAACTGGTGATGCGTTTTCGTTGTGTATGAGCTGTTCCTGTCAATCGCCTTCATCTAATGGCTTCTGTTGTTACGGGCGGCCGCTGGTGATGACTCAGACAGTTAATTAAATACAGTATGTGAACATGGCTGACTGAGAAATGATGCCAAACTCAATCAACTCACTCGCCCCCTAATCTTGTAGCGTTTCTGACACAAGTTTCATTGGTCTGACATCCATTTCTTTTAGTGTAGGCCTGGCCTCACACAGCCCTGAGGCACTGAACGATCCACAATAAAAAATAAAAAAAATCCACCAACCGCAATGAGTTCAAAAGAGAAAAGCTTTTAAGAGGACACTAGATCACTCCAAAAAAAGAAAGTGCCATCTCATATTAGGCTTGTCAGGTCTTCTGCATGGCAGCTGAGCAATAAAGGCTTTCTCCCACCCATTCATCAAATGGATCAGGATCATGAGTCCACTGCTAAATGCAGTCTTCCAATGGGCCCCCTCGCGTAATTCACCCAGAGAATTAATGTCGACCTGGACAAAGTCAAAAAAGGCACAGAGAAATGAAAAGTACAGGAGCCATCCATAAAACGAGTCCAGTCATGCTTCCCGGTGCCACCGATGACATCACTGAATCCTCTGCCCGGCCCACTTTTAGTGCATGGTGCCCCCATCCTTCATCACCGCCTCCCTTTTAGATAATTTCTATTCCTATCAGAAACGCAGCCTTTCCCCCCTTTTAGCGAAATAGAGTGATCCACTGATGGCTCCTAAAGCTCTGACTATTAGAGGAAATGGCTTTTAATTTGGCCAATTAACAAGGTAGCTAATTCATCAGCAGAGCGAGAGATTCCTGGAGTTGGTCAGCAAGCACGGGAGTGAGGGAAAATGAGGCAAAGACAGGGACCATCAGCTATCCCATGATCCACTTGGGATGCCGCACAGGGGCGTAATTATCAAAAACACACACAAACAGAAGACCACTTTAAATCACGCAAGAACTCTGGTCCAATCACGACAGAGGAGAGATCTGAACTGATGATGAATGCAGACCGGAGTGATTAACCGGCAGGCGGAGGACGTGCAGAGGACACTAACTTAAGAGCGTAACATCCTTGGCTGCTGATGGGTACAGGCACTTGGCAGATGAGGGATATTATAATTTGATTCATGTCCACCCACTGGCAGGGAGGACTGCGGGATCAGTGTGCTGGTTAATGAATGAGCAGCCTGCTGCTTTTAAAATGTCTTCTGACAGTCCAGTCAGGATTCTCACCAAAGCAAATTGAGCAGGAAAGTCAGTCACACCCAAAAACTCAAGACGAGCCAGAGGCTTTTATCAGATAAGATAACGGTGGCTCGTAAAGAGATAAGCATTGAGCATTCTTCACCAACTCACACTAAACATAATCTTCTGTGAAAGCAATTCTCTTAAATATGCATTTAACCTACTTATCGTGATGTCCCGCGAAGCTAAAAGGCAGCTGCACATCTCGGGTTCTTGCTAAAACATGCATGACTGTCACAAAGTTATTCACATTTTTGATGATCAACAGATAAGTTATTTGTCATGCACAGACACAGATACAGTTTCCAAATTGGTGTGATTTGTTTTTTTTCTGTTTCGAATCTCTGACTTTTGGACTGTTGGTGGGACAGATCAAGCAACGTGATTAATGGATTAACTTGAACGCAAACAGACGGCTCACAGTCTGCTTTAAAGATTCTTTCAAAACTCTTATAATTAGATTTTTCTCAAACAAGTGAGAACATCTGTCACTGAGGAGAGATCATTTGACTTTCTTTTCCAGAACAAATTATACTGTGTTTTTAGACTTAATGTCTAACACACTGACACTTCTTCATCTTCACCCCCAAAACAAAGTCAAACTGCAGTTTAAACACTTTCCCTAAACCAAAAGGATTCTCTGAGAATAAATGTATACAGGACTTATTAAGATGGATATTTTTTGAATTGCACTGAAGTTTAACAGCATGTATTGTTTGTACTTTCAATGAATGCACTGCAGCCCTGTCCGAAGCCCAAACGACACGTCGTTAATATCCATAAACGTCGAGGACTGTAGTCATTAGACATTGTCTCTCTATTCTCCAATGGAAAAACAGAGTGGGACGTGGACAAAGCTTCTGTTTTTGTCTTGTGTGGGCAAAGATAAAGCACCGAGTGAAAAGGTTGCCATCCATCTTCATCCGCCTGGCATGTGCTTTAGTTACCTCCGCCCTCAATGTAGCCCGTGTCTTTTTCTGTTCTCCTTGTGTGTCTGTTTGTGTGTGTGTGTGTGTGTGTGTGTGTGTGTGTCTGTGCTGTAAGTGGCAGCGAGGTTAATGAAGTGCATCCACCTCTCTTCCTGCCCAAAATGGAAGAGACTTCATTAAGTAGTCTACTGAGGACGGCGTTCATAGCTGTACACTCTGGACAATGACAGCGATACACGTCCACAGACGTATTTATTCAGTCCGGCTAAACCAGATGTCAGTTATATTCTTGAAAGCTTTGTTTTTCTTTCTGCTTTAAAATTCTCTGCTGTTCCAAAATAGACTTTTCAAATTTCCCTTGTCCAGGATTTCCAGGATTTCCAGGACCAGCGGGTTCAATGCTTCTCTATGTTCTTCCTGTCAACCCAACAGGTCTGTCCGACCATGACTGATGTGGAACATATGGAAAATCAGAGAAAAGTAGCAGGAAGAACCATGTACTGATGTCCTTTATCTCTCCTGTCCCTCATCACTGTCTTTCTTTCCCCCCGTCCTTCTGTCTCTCTCTCTCTCTCTCTCTCAACCCGTTCCTCTTTCGCTCCACATCCTTTCATCTCAACCTCCCACGCATTTCAGGTCACCGGGGATGCAATCGTCTTAAGTGTTCTGGCTGACAATGAGAGCTGATGAGAAACCTTCCTGTGAGCGTCGGCTGGCTAAGGTAAGCTCCTGATCCACCCTGCACTGCATACAAATGCAGCGAGCTCATCTATGCCTTCTCTTTCCCCTCCTGCTTATTCTGGAACTTTCTGCCTAATTATAAATCCCTACACAAGACAAGCAGGACTCACTTCTTCCCCGTTAAAAACCAACGAGTATCATCGACTGAAATTGCAGAGGAAGAGAATTATTTATTTTTTTGAAGACTTTAGAAGTTGATGCATGTCTTTATTGATAAAAAAAAAAAAGGATTTCAAATCTGTTCCAACCGCTCAAATAAATTTCCAATTCAAACCAAAAACAAGTTGCATGATGAAGGTCAGTGTCTATGTCGATGTTCACATACAGAACATCACTCACTCTAATCTCTTGCCAGCTTCCTTTGAAGAGTAGGTCATATGATGGAAAGTACCAGCCACAAAGACAAGGCGTTGCTGACTCGGCGTAACTTTTCCCATAATCCTCTCAGCTCAGGACACTGGTTCAGCTATTTCATCTAAAATAAAGGGCGGCAGAGGTTGCTGCACTCAGGAGAATAAAGAAAAAAAAAAAACAATCTGAGAAGGTAAAAATGAGGAATTACTATCCTCCAGCAGATGGTGAGCAGTTTGACTCTCAGATGATTGATTTGTTTAATTTTACATCAACAGTCTTCATCCATCCGTCCAAACCAGCTGTCGGAATTCCAAGCTCCCACAAGCAGGAAACTGCAGCCTGCAGAACTGCTCCGAGCGTGAGTTCACCCGTAGACAAGTCCCTGCACGGACCGGATCGTGAGCACTGAAGAAACCTGCGAGCATTACGCATCAATAATAGCTCGCGCTGACATCTGCGGCTCACGGAGGATGTGGCACAAGCAAGAACTAATGACACGTATGACAGATTGACGATTTCTGATGACTGTAACTTGATGAACTTATAGTTACTTGATGCTGGCGTCTGCGAATCAATCATGTCCGCGCTTCCTCTCATTCTGACATGTACCATTAAACAAATGTTAAGTGCCAGGAGACAAAGTGAAGACAGCAGTGGTACTGGATGCTTTTTTTTGGGTTGCCTTCATTACTGAGAGACTTCAGATCAATTTGTTTTCCAAAGATGCTCAAAGTTGACACACACCAAGACTGAGTTTCACTATTTCTTCTGCTAAGAAATGTTGCAAATAAAAGACCATTATATCACAAAACACAAAGGAGAGGTATGAACCTATCCGCTGCTGATTTATCTCATGTGCTTCATGAAGAACCTGCCATTTCTGCTGCAGTAAAGCTGCACTGAGTTTTAGTTTCACAGTTAGCAGCACTGGTGTAACTGTGGACATGAGACTGGACAGACTCCAATCAGCTGTCTGGGTAAACAAGACCAAAACAGGTCACAGCCTCAGCTCAATGTCAGTGGACCACCAGAAAGACATAAAGAAGGTCATTCATGCAGAGACGGAGGTTATGATCCCTCCCATTTACTACCTTTTATCATGTGACCAAAACTTTCTATGGGTCACGTTATGAAAGCTGAACTAACTCAACTGAGCAAACTCTAAAAGCTAGTTCATGAAGGAGTCATGATCCCCTCCGATGGATGAAGGTAGCCAATGTGAATGTGGTCTGAAATCAATAATGTTGGCACATTCTTATCTCCACAGGATAAATGTGAAAATAATGAATAGTAACCAATCCCTTGTCGGCTTTACTTTAAGAAGGGGCTATTTCTAAGTTCTCTCTGCTGCCAAACATGGTTTCTGGCAGATTGGACGCAGCAGTGACTCGCTATCGGAAAGTGACGAGATGGGCTGCTGCTAGCTGGTTGGAGTGCTAACTTCAGTAGAAGAAAAGACACGATAGAGACAAGAGTTAACACTGCCGTTGCTTTACACCCGTGGAGACAGCTGTTGGTGAGTAAAGGAATGAAGTTTTGATGCTGAACTCGCAACTTTACTTCTAGGCTGGTGAGTAAAGCTGTTAATGCTAATAACGGCTATGTAGCAATGAGCCTACAAATAGCTCCTTTAAAGGATTTGCTACTTCAAATGAGGAAAACATACAATTCATGACATCTTGTACTGTGATCAGATAAAACACACTCAGCAATTTTCAAAATATTTGACACATATGAAATTAAACTGACCAAAAATAAAAAAAAAAAAAAAAAAACTACACAGGGAGTTGACAAGTAAATGACTTCATGGAGCAGAGGCTTGTGGGATATGCTCTGTTTTTTTCCAAGGTTGAGTGTGTTATATTGACAAGCATCTAGGTGACATTGATTTTAGTGATTTTTGATGCCAACATTTCAACATATGGAAGGTTCTTTAGAATCTCCTGGGCATGTTTTTTAGGATAATTTGTTTTCCATTCACCACATGGTTGTTAACAAGTTTGTGGTTATAGACTAGCTTGCCGAGCAGAAATGTTGGGTTTTTTTTTTTTTAGACAAAACCGGCACCACCATAATGACCATATAACCTCAATGTTTTCTTTTGCAATGGTGCTGAAAATAAGCTGTGTTGAACAGAATCACTAGAATTAAACACAAATGGAATTAGACTAAATTGAAATGTAACAAGCGTTCGAGTTTAGATGTTTTAAGGCGGTATACTGGTGTATTGTTATCTCAAACAACCCCAATTTCTTCTTAATGGTTTGAAGCACATCTTAACCACAGACCTCATTTCAGGCATTTGAACCAAAACTGCTTTCAAACCATAACTGTTTTTCAGCTGAGCTAAAAAAAAAAAAAAGAAAAAAAGAAAAAATAAAGCTACCTCTTGTCTGGGTTTTACGACAGACAAACTAGACCACTCTATTAGCACACATGGCCAGCCTCTTGTATAATGGACCAGGAGAGGGGTGTATAATCAGTCTAATTGGCTATGGGTGGATTTAATAACATCACAAAATAGTCATGTCACGAACCACTAATTAAATGCTGTAATCAACATGCTTCCTCGTATACTACGCCTCTGATGTGGTGTTCAAAAGCCGTGCCTAGGGGTTAGAAAGAGGAGGGCGTGTGTGCAAGTACTTATGTAGCTTTCTCTCTGGTCTGTGAGTGTGTGTGTGTGTGTGTGTGTGTGTGTGTGTGTGTGTGTGTGTGTGTGTGTTGGTGCATCCCCTGACACTATCATCAAGCAGGTGTGCAGGCGAGCGCCATCTGATCTGGTTGTGCAGATCCACTGAGGCTGAAAGCCTTAAGATGTTCCGTCTGTAACAGGATGTGCTCTGTCAGGTAACAGTGTGCTGCTACAGTAATAGCTCTCAGATTGATGTGCTCCTGGTCATCTTACAGCAGCTTTTATGGCACAGCCATTATTCATTCCTCGGCAACTGATTATTATTATCTATACCGGTCAATCTATCAATTACATATGAGTCATCGATTAATCATTTAATTTAGAGAATACCAGAACCCAAGGTGACCTCTTGCAATTCATTATTTTGTCTAATCAATAGTTCAAATTAAAGACATTCATTTTAAATCCATGTAAAACAGACAAAAGTAGCACCAGTGAATGCATTTTGAATGATCAATGAATCAATTACTAAAGTCGCCGCTGAATGAGTCACACTGAAATAAATAAACTTCACTGCACCCTGCATTCTGCTGCTTATGGCTTTAAAACACAAAGTAAGGTAAACAAACTCGCCGGTAGTTACATTGTCAATTAATCCGGCAATTATTTTGTTAATTAATCGATTGTTAAGTCAAAGAAAAAATAAATAAAACGCTCACCATAATTTCATGTCTTGTTTTGTCTGACCTTAACAGTCCAAAATCCAGAGATATTTACTGTCCTGATATGAAACAGAGAAAAGCAGAAGATCTCTAACCATTATTACTTTTCCTCTTAAGAGCCAAATTTCATGTAACGTTCCTCAGTTAACATCTTGAGAAGTGGGGCTTACATTTCCGACAGCTTGTGACAGTGACAAGATAAGGAGTGGGGTTTATCTTCCTGCTGTACTCTACATCCATGGAAATAATCTTTCAGGGGTAAATGTAGTTTCTTCTGACCTAAATAAAACCTCACCAAAAAAAAAACTGCCAATAGAAAATCTCCTTTCAGTTGGAGCTGACATTGAGTTCTGTGGTTGTCGGCCCTCAAACAATAGAAAACTCAAAATTGTTATCAACTCGTCTTTTGCAAGTCAGTTCATTGAGACAATATGAGATAAAAACTCATAAAAGATGGATCTAGTGGATCAATCTTCCTGCCTCTCCGGCCTCTAGCGACCTACCGTCAATAACTCCTCGGGATTTAAATAGCAGCAACACGGGAGCAACAAATAGGTCTGTAAAAGCCAATGTTGGCAATGCAGTAATAATCCAGCGCTGGTCTGAGGCCTCAGTGTTTCGCAGGCCTGCAGACAAACCACAGCCTTATTTAACATCCATTAGCTTCCCAACCTTCACACAGCAGCACAGGAATAGCAGAAATCCACTTGTTTCTACTGGTTGCAGGAGAAGGAGACTTGAAGGAGAGTTGTGTTGTCCCTGTGAGAATACTTGTATCCTGAGCTAAACATCTGGGTTTGCACTAAAGGCTCACCCCCCCCCCGTCCTAATCCTCAAACTATGACATGCTGTAACCATCAATATAACAGTCCTGACTGATGTGGCTGACTTTGTGAGGTGGCACCTATAGCCTCTAAAACTAAAAAACACAGCTGTAGCCTTCATAACGGCACACTAGTAAAGTTACACTGCTGACTTCATTTCCCATAATCCCCCTACTTAAATTCAGTCAAGCGGGCCCAGCTCAGCTGAGTGTGGCATGGGAACGAGGGCTCGGCCACAAAACCTGCTCCACACAGATAATTCAATTAATAACGACAGGGAGGACGGTCGGGATGTGTGTGTCTGTCTGTGTGCACATGTTGGATGAGGGTATTACCCTGAAGAAATCCCAACACACACACACGCGCACACACGCGCACACACACACACACACACAAAGAGCCCGTTTGCCCCAGTATTTTTGGGCTTCCTTCCAGTTTTTACGTCAGCAGCTCTCCCCCATCTGCCCAGCGCTCTGAGCAAACAACAATGGCCACCTATGTTCCCACAGGGAGAGCAAGGGATGCCACTAGGACCCTGCTTCGCTGGCATGACAGGGTGCACAAGGAGAGTTGTCCTGTGTGTTTTCTAGATAGCAGTAAACTCTCCCAATATGACGTAACTTGGCAGGAAAAAAAAAGTGAATGAGGAAAACAGAGAACGGGCTCCAAACACACACACAGACTAACACCTCCCTCCTCCACGCCCCTCTCGTCTTTCACGAGGTGAGATCTTTTTTTTAAATAGGCTAGCCACAATAAAGAAGACATACAACCACACCACTGTAACCCGCGGCTGACGTTTTTGTGTGTGGGGGGTTGCAGAGAGCAGGATGCTCAGGTTCTCCGTTCGGTCGCGTCTTTGACAGAAAACAAAGAGAAAGAGGAGCCGTCAGACTTTGAGAAAGAGGAGAAGTGGAATTCAGAGCGGGATGGCTCCGCTGCAGCCATCTGGTTAAGCCATTTTGTGAGTTGAGGAGTTAGTTTACATAGAAAAAGTGTCCACAGGAGAGGGAGGGTGGGGACAGCAGAGGAATTACAGTCCATCTATCCACTAAAACAGAAAGAGACAGGCTGCAGAGAAGAGCAGCATGTGAAGGGGACGCACTAAAAACATCACGATAAAAAATACAGGCTATAATTATGATGTGATTCTTGGGATAGTGTTTTGTTGAAGCCCTCCGGGGAGGGTAGAGGTCACGGCCTGTCGTAGATCAGCAGGGGAGGGTGAAGGGCGACGTCTTACTCAAGGACGCTTAAACATGGCGCATGCATGATGACAGGATGATTTAAACTTTGGACATCTGCCTAAAAGCTGCGTCTCCTCCCAAGATGTCACGTCGCTACACTAAGTAGTTGAGCACAACCGAAGAATCTCTACAATCATTTGTTGACGACGTGCTGACAGTTATGACAGATACTGATTGAAAAACAAGTCGCATTAGAGCCTACACACACTGACTTTTATTAGCAGTCATTAATGTGACAGTCGGCATTTTACAAAGAAGATTTCCAGCAACCACCCACTGTGGAAAAGGAAGTAAGGCCAAAATAAATGTTTTGTACATTCATGTTGAAGTCATTTGTAGCAGGCGCTTGGTAGTGTAGTGTTTGGTAATCAATCAGTCTAATAAAGGAGTGTTTTATACACACATCTACACACAAATCAACTCAGCTGGTGGACAATAAACGCGCAGCGAAATTAAAAAATATTCCCCAATCTCAAGTGTGTGAATGTGTTCGTGCAGCTTCTAAAACAGAAACATGCTGTGACAGTTATCATGCATCATGCAATGTTAATAGCACTCTCCGCAGTGCTGCAATCAACCAAAAGTTCCTTGACTGTCAGGCGCCCACAAATGTGCACCGACCAAAATATTACACAAGCACAACTCCAGGAAGAAGAGACAGATGGAAGCGTTGACTAAGACAGCATTTTTCAAGGAGAGTCTCCATTAATCCGCTTTAGGTGTGTTTCCATCCTCCTGTAATGTTTACCTTAGGTTGGTTTTACTGGCATGGCCAAAAACCTGGAGTGGAAAGGTGAGGATAAAAAAAATTAAAAAATTAAAAAATAAAAAAACGCTGACAAACTGCAAAAAAGTTTGAAAACTTAGGTGAAGAAGAAAAGTTGGCAAATTGGAAAAGATAAGTTTCAAATTACAACTTGATGCTGCAGAATGTGTGTCTGCTTCTTCTACTGAGGACAAAGCATTCATGTACTGCTGCCGCTCGGTGTTACATAATGAAAGAGCGGGGGTGTCGGGGAGTACATAACCAGTCCAGACGGGGGCCCTCGCCTTGTTACAGTCTGATGACAACACCACAGTGGTGGATCAGAGGAGAAATTCATTGACTGAAGAAAACACAAATGCCGCCTTAAGCCTGGTTTAAACCTCTGTGTAGAACCTACAGCGTAGCCTGGTATTTCAAAAGATGGCGACTGAAA
Source organism: Seriola lalandi dorsalis (assembly GCF_002814215.2). Lineage (NCBI taxonomy): Eukaryota > Metazoa > Chordata > Actinopteri > Carangiformes > Carangidae > Seriola > Seriola lalandi. The sequence goes on along the minus strand of NW_019524898.1, from coordinate 268,350 downwards.
CTGAGCAGATCGTGTCGGAGTTGGAGCAACAACAGTCATATCCCATCCATACAGCATTAGTAGTATACAACTGATATATACAAGTATACAACAAACTTCTTTTTTTTTAATGCAATGGTATCGGATCAGTTCTCGGCCATATATCAGAGTCAGTCATGCTCAGTTAATCATGTCGCCTTGTATCATCCTCAATATATTTACATCAAGATAGCTGGTGGAAACAAGCACACATTCATATTTTGTTGTGCAGATATTTCAGATGCAGCTGATGCTTTACAGCGTCACTGATGAAAGCTCTCAATCAAAAGCCCCAATGATTATAAGTGACGTTTTACAACCGGGTCACTGTCACATCTGCGGGCGAAGACAGGAGGAGAATGAGAGGCAGCAGAGCGACCGAAAGACTGAAATCCACATCCATGTCCAAGTGATTAGCTGTGAAGCGATGCCCATTAGGCAAATGATGATTATTGGCTGCTCGTTATTTGACTATTACAGCGTCATTAAAATGACATTATGGGCCCATTTTCTGTCGAGTGCGGTTAGACACACACAAACACGTCATCGGCCCATAAGATTCACTTGATCCAAAGAAATACAGAGAGAGAGAGAGGGAGGGAGGGAGGGAGGGAGAGAGGGGATGAGAGAGAGGAATGTAGGTGCAGGTCGACACAGGATCAGCTTCAGACATGTATGAACTCGTCTCAGCTCTTTTCTGTAGGCCTCTGCCTCTCCGAGCTGCACCATTCCAACCTGACATCTCCACTCTTTGCTTAGGTGTGCCTTTCATTCCCCCTATTCTCCCGAGACACACACACGCACACGCGCTGACACACACACACACACACACAAACTAACACACACACACACACACACACACACACACACACTTGGTGAGCTTTGAAGTCTGTGCAGTACATCGTTTTCTCATTTAGCTGTGAACCGAGGAAGGGGCTCTGGGAAAATGCCAGAGAAGTCCCATGTCGGAAGTCACCCACGCTGGGAGTGTGTGTGAGGTTGTGTGTGTGTGTGTGTGTGTGTGTGTGTGTGTGTGTGCGTCTCAGGAGGGCCAGTCATTATGGGTGAATGGGCAGGATGGGACTAGAGCTGTCACGTGGAGGGGCTCAAGTTGCACTCACACAATCTCACAGAGTCCCACACACATACCGTACAGTAGGTGGGTGTCCCAGTGCCTGCTGCTGTGTGGGATCCCCACACGGCACCGGTGCAGAGGCATGCAGCATTTTACACACATGCATGCACACAAACACACAGGGCAGTCATGTCACTGGGATGCTTGCATGCAGGGATTAACACAAGAACACACAAACAGTTTTCAAGAGCTCTTTTGCTTCTTGATTTCAATGACACCTGACAGTCGTTTGTCTCAAAGCGACAGTGTTGTGATGATTTCATGTGTGAGAAAGCGCTGGTTAGCAAGGGAAGGGGATTCGATGGGCTATAATTTTGCAGGCCATAATAAGCGCGGTGTAAGTTTTGTTTGGGCAGATCATCTACTTCCTAAACTGCTCTTTGCATTCCACAGAAGAGGGAGACACAAAGTGGTAAACCAAGACATGGGAAAGAATTAGAGAGAAATGAAGGATCTGAACAGAGTCAGCGAATTTATGTGAGATTTTTTAAGTAAAATAATCTTTTTTCTCACTTGTAGCAGAGTTGGAGCAAGTTTTAGCAGTTAAAAAATCTGCATATAACATAAAATGTATATAACAGCAAAAGGAAACAGACAACCACGGAGAGGCACAAAACCGCCACAAAGAGATGAAAACCCACCACAGAGAGGCACAAAGCATCTTCAAAGAGACGCAAAATGTTCATCAACACTCAAAATAACCCACGAAAAGATGCAAAACAACTGCAAAGAGACAAAAAACAACCACAAACAGCTGCATAAAGACTTTGCAAAGATGCGTTTCCTATGTGTTTTCTTTAGTTTATAATTTAGTATGAACGGAAATATGTCTGTTTAACTTATATATTGGGAATAGACATGTAGTGCAAAGTTGAAAAACACTTCATTAAGGCCTGTACATATAAATTCTTATGTATCCTTAGTAACACTTAATGAGCACCGAGGGTTTATTACTAATTTCCTAGAACTAAAGATTAAAGATTAAAGTTTATGTACTTTGGTACGTACCTAATTATAGGGGAAAACAGAGGCAGTGTTCTCAGACAGTACACGTACAGTTTAAGAGCCATTTATTAGTTTATAGGAAATAACCTGAAAATTATATAGTGATTACAGAGGAATTTCCCTACATAGAGCTGCTGACGGAGAGCCATTCAAACCCAAAAAAATATCTGATCATACGTGTCTTTATCTGTATTTGTTGAACCATTTACTCGCCTGCACTGACAAAGAGAATCTCAGTGACACAAGCAATTAATTGGAATTCATTTTATATGTGTAATTTTACATAAATGCACCAATCAAACAATTTACCCATAATTACTATCAAATTATATCAACAAGTTCTCTAAATTAATCGACACAATATGTCCATGCTCTGTATTTGAGCATCTTCTGACCTTTTTACTTCTCCATCAGCAGGACGACATAATTTGTCTGTGCCTGTCGGTCTTTAAGGGAGGACGGTCTAGATTCTTTTCCTGGGTCTTCCTAAGAAATGACCCTTAGAAATCTGTTCCTTTGTAGGAAACTATACAGATGCTATTGGACTTGTAAAACAAACGTTCACAGGGTGGACGGAAAAAGCAGCTCGGCTAAGATGAAAGAGGAAAGAGTGGGCAGTGATGTAGACCTGGTGTGCACCGCCTCTCTGTGTTGGAGCAGCAGAGGTCTGCGGCTGGAAAAGGGATAGCTGGAATTCCTTCCTCAGATGGCACGTCCTTAATCTCATTATCTGGGAGGATATGAAATCTGCATTCCAGCCTCCTCACACACACACAGGCATACACACACACACACACACACACACACACACACACACACACACACACACACACAGGCACACACATCAAACTGCTCAGTGTACCCTTTTCTTGTCGGAGAGACCCTTGCTGTGTGTGACACAGTGGGCGAGACCATCCACCTTCAAGGTGTTGCTATGACTGTACACCAACATTCCTCCATGCCCACACAAACATGCACCATCAGACTAAGAGCTCAGCAGTTTTACAGCGGAAAAATTTCAGGACGGAGAAGAAAAAAAAAAAGTAGATTTAAAGCTGAAAAACGTGTGTGGATGGTTGAAGAGGCCCACTTAAGAGCTTCCTCCTTCCGAAAACATGGTATGAAGGAAACGATGCGGGCTCAGCACTGACTGACAGGAGGACCTCCCACTTTAACAGGCACCCTGATGAGGCGTGACCGCTCCTGACAGGTGTTTTGTCTCACTCAGAGCGGCGTGATGTGGCCATTGTAGTGGCCACTTCTCCTGAAAGGCCCGAAGAAATCCCACACCAAACAGGAAGAAGAGCTCGGCGTGCTACGGCAAACACGGTCGCTTCTGCCTTTACAAACCGGAGCTTACATAAGGCACGACATCAATCAATAAGCCAGTGTGACAATGAAGCAGTAAAAACAACGATGAATGGAGCCACTACACATCAAAGCCCACAACGTTCTGCTGCTTGTTGAGTTTTTGTACTTGTTAGGATTTCAGGTGTGTTTGTTCTTAAAAGCTGGTTCAATCCACAAGGCCGCTCTGGAATTTAATCAGCAGAAATCTTCTCTGAGCCACAAAGAGAAGGCATTAAAATCCTATTACGATGCACAAAGCCTCCACTGTTTCTCCGCAAGGCTACAGTACACTGTAAAGCACTTGAATGCTAATGCTAACTAGCACCGGCGCTGCCTCCTCAATTAAAGCTCTGCAATATTTCAAGTCAAGCGCTGTCGAGACGGAGCAGTCGTGAACGAGCATCAGGCCACTGTTTGCAGTCAATGACAACAGAGCCTCCCTCTCACTTCCTGTCGCATCTGACTCTCTGACTTTCTATGACGGCCGTACAACTCGGTCAAAGGTGAACATTTATGCATTTCGCAGCAGCTTCAACTGCATCAGTCAGTTTTTCTAAAGCCACTGTGGTGGAGCTACTTGGGCTAAAGGGAGGGGGGGGGCTTGGCTGGGACCGCTTTGACAGGAAGGGAAGGGCCCTTAGTGGGGAACACATGAAAGGACAACTCCGTCATCTGGGAGCTTTAATGACAGACTGAGCGGCCTTGTTTTGACTGAAGAGCTCTTTTAATATGCATGACAAAAGACGTCCTTCTGGGACCTTCCCCTGGCAACGGCACCAAACCGAACCCCCCACCCCCACCCCAACAAACTCCTGTTGTTTCTGCTGCCGCTCTTCATGGTGTCATCATCAGATCTGCAGTGGTCGAGGTTCCATCAGAGTGCAAAGGCATCTGCCTGAGCAAAAAAACCCACTGCTTTCGACAGCCCATCCACTGCGCTGGAGATCAGAATGAGTTCAAAAACAAAAGGGCAGACAGTTCAGCTGCTGGGGCCTGATCGAATGGGGCGCTAGGCTTTTACTCACTGTAATCTCCCCTACTTCAACTGTATAGAGCTCTTCACTCCTCTTTCAATGTCCTTGTCCATTCTCTCAAACGACACAGAGCCCTGATTGGACACATCACTCCCACTGTCTGGCCGAATGCAGCTGTGAAACGGACCGAGCACACACAGAACAGTAATAACAGGACGTCACGTTGTCGTTTGGCAAATCCTCTCAAAAAGCTAAAACGCGTTTTTTGAAAAACACAGAGGAAGCTCTGTCTTTGCGGTGCCATAAATAATACAACAAATTCCCAGTGTTATACCTTAACTTCTACGAATCGACTCATTTTTCATGCAGAACCGTGTCCCAGTCACAGGAGCTGCTACATGACTACATGGAGAACGCGGTGAGATAAGTAGGGCAGAGAAATGACATGTTTGTAGGATTGGGCGTTAGAAAATGGATTGCAACTCAGGTATACAATTAAATTAAACTATATATACATGGCTACACAAGTAACTACAACAGTACATCAACTCCTACAGAACGGGTGGTCCTACAGTGGGACTGGGGGGGGCGGGAGCGGGGAGGATTAGCAGATGTGGTTCGGTTAAAAGACCATGGCCATTATGAGAGAGAGATTAAAGAAGAGGGAGTGGTCTTACCTGGTTGGGCGTTGGCGGGACAGAAGAGGAGACAGCACATGAAAGAGAAAGACAACATTAGACACTGTTTGCTTTCAGCTTTAAGCCATACACCGGTACATTTGTAGAGCGAACAATCACTACGCTGATGAAGTGCAGTCTAGACAGGTGTACATGTGAGTTTTATGGGGGTGCATAAACAAACGAAGGCTATAATGGACACTTTGTCTGGCAGGGAACAGTCTCACTACCACAGTGAAGCACTTTAAGTCAAGACACATAACAGCAGCGGTCGTCAATCATCTTCATATTTCAAGGTAAAGATCTATACACTTGCATTCAGACTGGTACCGCAAGCATCTGCCTTTCCTGATCACAACAAAATTACATCAAGCCCTCTGACTTGGACGTTGTAACGGAATAAGCATTGATTTTCATCCACTACAGAGCTGGTTTTAGCTAATGTTGTTGGATTTGTTCAATGTCTCCGAAGGGCTTTATGTTATTTATGGCGATGTGCTATCAGGGCAGGAATACAAGCACTGGGAGATGTGATGTGAAAGCTGTGGAAAAAGCTAGTGAGTGAACCTTATGTTAAGATTTTGCTCCAAAACAAAGTGAGTCATTGAAGCTTCAGCAATGCAATGCTTACATAAATCTATCCACTGTATCTTAGTGCTTCATTTAGCATAATCGTTGGTGTTGTATTTAATTATAATGGTTATAATTAGTTTTGGATTTCACTCAAAAATCCGTCGTCGAGTCACTTCCAGGAGACAAACATCCCACACATAATAAGTGCTCGTAGTTCACAGTCAGTGCATTTGTGTCCCTGTTACAGAAGATATGTATTGCTCTGTAGCTCCCGCCGGACAGTAACAGGATTAACTGCAGTACAGAAAAACTCCATCTCTTTGGCGAACCATCCCTCAGCTCTGTGACAAGCGCTGAAATATTTACAGCCTAAGGTATCAGTTCGCCAAAAGGGTCCACTTGGTGTTACGCGGCAGCCACGGTGGTCACCTTCCTTTGTCATCCATATTTAAAAAAAAAGGCATTCAGGGCAACTTTTCGCTGACCCAGAATATGAATGAGCGCTGAAAATCATATACAGCAGACGCACCTGATGAGGAGGTGGAGAAGAATGCGGCTTTAAAACAAAAGCCATGTTTGGAGAAATCATTGTCTTATAGTCGGATCCAGTTCCAGTTCATCACCTCTGAGCTTTGCCTTATTTGGTGATAGATTTTCAAAGTACAGTATCTCACGTGTGTAATCTTCTGAGCTTAACCTGGGACCTAGAGGTAACGATGCATGATTTATCAGTGCTTACTAATGGCGAGCGTGAACTCTGAGAGAAATCGCACACTTTGCAAGAAAAACTGTCACCCGTGATCCTGATTGCAGTTTTAGTGAAAACGGTGCGCTGGGCACAATAAACAAGAGCTTCACATCTCCCTTGTGGAAAAACATAGACTTAAAAGAGGAGAACAAAGATTGTAAGAGAAGCTCTTAGTTTATCACCCGGCTTGGTGCCTTGATGATGAGATAGCCTGCAGTGGGAAAAAAAGAGCTCTAGACAAAATAAGACTGCCGTGCTTTCTGTGTTGCCACTCTCTCTTCCAGCCAGGAGTAATATCCATCCCTATCCATCTAGCCTGGGTAAAAAGAACTGTGAGTGAAACCAAGCAGGTCCATAAAACCTCTTCCCAAATAGAAGAGAGGAAGTGGCAAAGTGGGCTGAGAGGTAACTGGGACAAGTCTATGTTAGTCTTGCATAGCACTGGCAGAAGAAGAAAGCAACATGGAGCCATAATCACACGATTAGGCTGAATCAATCCTCTCTTGGAACTTGAAATTCTGGCAAAGAAATAGGTCTTTTTTTTTTTCTTAAATTGCAGTTGAATTTCAACTCTATAACTTTAGGCTGTCTTAAATGTACAGATCTTGACACCCGCAGCAAAGCTTGGTTATTTTTTCGAAGTGGAGTGCAGTCTACTGAAAAATACACTTCATATGGAAACAGCTCCTTAAAAGCTTGAGCCGTTTTTCTAGTAACAGCCTGGCTTTTAGCTGCAAAACTTCAAATAAAAGCACCGGTGTTTACCTCAACTACTGAGGCTCTGAACGGCTCTGAGTCACAGCAACACTGTGAATGAGGTGGCTTCACATGACATGAAAAACATACAGCATCTGGTAGGATGTAAGAACCCCAGACATCACCTCCACCCACACGTCCCGCCCATCTTGCAGTCGTGATGTAGTTTGACTCAGTGCATACCGGCTGAAATTATATAGCATCACCATTTTAACAGCACACGCATATATCAAAAAAAGTCAAGTAATGGCCCGTGCAGCGCAAGGGGGGAAATTGCCAAGAACGGCCCCTTAACTTCGATGGCACTGAGAGTAATCAAGTTCCCGAGCAATCTTCATTACACAGAGAGCACTCAGCCTTATTGAGATTCAGGGAGAGAGAGGTTGCTAGCGTACAAAAAGGATTTATTGATTGCACTTAATGCAATAAGCATGCAGGATCCAACGCAACAATTTCATTAGATTTTTCTTTACAGCCGAGCCGTGGGTGCTTGGCTCGGGATGAGGATGCATCAGGGCGACTTTTGCAGGAAAATCTCTGAGTAAGGACGACAGGACGGGCTGACACGCAGCATACACTTCCTAAAACAACCTGAACCTGTTCGGTCTAAATGGGACACAAAGGGGTTTTATCTTTCCATGACCTGGAGCTGACACTTTGAGAGGCTCTTTGCTTAGACATCAACTTTGCAGCTACAACAGTTTACTATGGCTACAGCCAAACTAATACATTTTCATTATCAAACAGCGTTTTAAAACGAAAACGATCTACGTCCAGACGAGCGTTGTAGCTCCGTATTAACCGCACTCCGTTCTCCATACTAACGCACCTGAAAACGCAAAAATCACATGACCATTCACGTACACTGTTGCTTTCACCACTGGCAGCTGTGACCAACAAGACCCAGTCAGGGAGCGGACGTGGGTGTCTGTGCCTCATCATTTCCAAAGGTCTCCATTTCTTCCCCAGAGTTTTCAAACTAACAGGAGTCCAGCAGCGTTTCCAGAAGTATGTAAAATAAATGTATGTGTGGTTTGGCCTAAGAAAACTGCTTGGCTTTGGTTTAATCAAAGTACAGCAGTTGTAACCTTTCATATTTATCATATCTGACAAAATTCAAGTTCAAGTTCCTCCAGACCAACAGACACTTTTTTTAACTGTAGACTTATCTACAACTTATTCTTGGCTGTTGAAATGACTCTCAAATATGATTAATGAAATTTAATGTAAAACAGTTACTAAAAACAGATGTGTCAGTTTGGCCCGAGTGACAAGAGCCACACGACGACAGAGGAGGTTCTCCAGCCGCACAGGATTAAGAGCTTTGCTGAAACATCCAGTGTTTGCTGAAGAAATAAAAAATAAATAGACGCTTGTTCTCGGTCCAGTTGCATATGTCTTCTTCTTCCTCTTCTCATTTAAATCATCTCTATTCTCATTCAAGGCCAGCTGGCCCCCTGCCCTCTGCAAACTGAGAGGAAGGGAGATAAATAAACAGATCTGCAGGAGAGGGGGTGAGGAAGAGCAGCCCCCCCCCCCGGTCTTTGAGCTGCTGACAGGCTGCCATGTGTTCCAGCTGTTTGGTCTTCCTCCCCCAACGTGAACCACTAGACAGATGACCCCCACTGACACTTCTGTCAACTCTTCTTCCAACCCTCCCAACTCCATCCACCACCACCCCCCCATCCATCCAACCTGCTGGCCCCCTCGCTGACCCTTTACTTATTGGGTCAGGGCAATAAATAGTGTGTGCTGCTTTCCAGAGGCGTGTTGACTCCAATTCACCCCCTGACACCTGTGCAAAGACTAAGGAGGAGCATGACGCTGCTGTTGAAACAGTGCAAACCTGAGCAAATGAAGGAAATTGACCTAAAAGAGAGATAAAGTGAACTGATCTTCGGAGGCCTCCGTGTGAGGGATTTCATGTTGCAGGGTCTATAATTCTCTGCTTGAGTCATGTGGGGTTTGTAAGAATTAGGAACATTTCCAAAAAAGCCTGTGGCAAGGCAGCATTATGTTTTTTTATGTTGTGATTATTCAAGGGTGGGGGGTGGAGTGTTAGGATTTTGACTGCAAGAGGGGAGGGTGAAGAAAAATGGTGGATGCCAAGTGTTTCAACTTTCAAATGCAGGAAGTGAAAAATCCAAACAATTGTTAGGGGTTTCCCAGCTGCCCTGTAATTAAATGAGGCTGACAGCAGGCGCTCCCAGGAGGCCTCGCCAAGAGTCCTCAGAGTCGACTGAGCGACAAAGACGTTCATCAGGTAGTTCTTTTATTAGGGCCGGAAAAAACTGCACCTTAAAACCACAAGAGAAGCAAGCATCAGTCCTTCCTTAGTGTAAAACACTTTCACACCAGCCGATCGGTCGCAGTTTGCTGCTTTTTCCAAGTCACAAGAAAGAGCACACCTAACTGAGGCAGTCTAAAACTGATTACAGTTTACATGCATACGTTACGTGAAAGTTCCTGTGCACAGAATTATTAGTGATTCTTGATCTTCAACAAACAAAATGGGAAACGTATGAGCAGAGAATAACCTTTAAAGGTCAAGAGCACTGGATTCTTACTGTCGGCATCAAAACAGTGGCACTTTCTCGACAAGGAGTATGAAAGCACATTAGATCAAAACAACAAAAAAAAACAAGTCTGAAAATCAGACATCATGGGAACATTTTACATGTTGGTCCCAGACTCAAAACAAACAAACCCAGCATTACAACAACAGAGATACGGGGGTCTGGGCTGTTGCTGCCCAAGGCCACATGCTGATGAGATACGGGCTGAACCTCCTCATTTCTGCCAGGATTCAGTTTCACTCTCACAGCAGCCGATTTGCAAATCGCTCTGACAAGGCAACACGCCACAATGAAAGTGAAAAGCCAAGTGGTCCTTGGTCAGCAACTCTCAAGAATTCTGCATCAGCACTTAGCACAAAATCCTTTACATCAGATATTGAATACAAATACTACAGTTATGAAATAAGGTTTTTTCTTTTTTATTGAATTTCTTGGTGTTTAATGCAAAGGAAGTTCATGTAACATTCATCCTGGCCCTCATCTTGGGTGATCCTCCATTTACCCCTGTGGTTTCACTGCAGAGGCTTTTGCACTTACTGTAGCTGTTCTCGTATTCATCAGCCTTGATTGGGCTGCCAGGAGCATATTGACCTGTACTTGACACTCTCTCAAGACATATGTGCCGAGTGAAATGAATAGACGGAAGGTGGGCCGGTGTTACTGAGACGGATGGACTCAATTCATTTGGACACTGAACACACACAGAGTGGGTTTGTTCTCCTCTCTCCCCTTCTTATTGCACTGGCTGTTTTGTTTGCGTTACCGTGGAGTTATGAATGAATGCAATCAGCTCTGGATCACATCACAGCAGGCCAAGCTTCTCGCGTAGCAGGTGTTAAGCCTTTTGATGTTTTGGGGTCAGCGCTCTGATATGTTATCATTACAAATCACGGCCATATTTGTGTTGCGAGAAGGAGGGAGCGCTACCACGATTTGGGATCTAAGAGCCTTTAAGCCTTTCAGAGGCGCTGGAGGAAAACGTGTCTGTTCTGTCTGAGACAAAACATTCTGTCATCGCAAGCGACGCTCTTATTAATGACACGGAAAAGATGACTTAGCAAAAACAGTGTTTAATGCTTGAATTTAAAAAAGAAAAAGAAAAAGAAAAAAGAAAAAAGTTAGATTGTGGTTCTGAGAGATTGTTCCGGATTGGTCTGATAACTGGATTACGATGAGCTGAAAGTTTGCCTGCAGACAGTGGCGCCAAGATGAGTCTTGCTTTAAGGAACTGAACCCTGAACTGAAGCTACAGTATGTTTTACAATAGAGGAATTAAAAATAATGTAGGACTGACGCGTGTTAAATATGAATAAAGACAGATGCCGCTGCCAAGACTCGTAACAGAAATAGGATACCCGGCCCTTCCTCTCCTTAAACAGTGCATGCCATTCAACCCCAAACAATAAACTAAAGCACAGCTTAGCCTACATTACAGGCAAGACAAGCTCACGGTAACAGTGTGGTTGAGACAGTATAATTCATCTCATTTAGCCTAAGTGGAGTGGAGACAACACAGCCACACAATGTATCGGGATTCAATCCAATTTGACTGTTTACCCTTAGAAGGCAGCTCAGCTTCCTTGATATATGAATTAGTTGAGACTTAAGTGTTTGACACAAATCGCTCGGCTGAAAACGAGATCGGTGCAATAGGCCAAAATGGGCGCATTGATTAATGAGGACTTCTTGTTTCATTAAGCTGTTGGCTGCAAAGTTTCCTCAAATTCCAATCCAATTAAATACAAGCATGAAGTCCACAGCAGCAGCTTCTGGTCGGGGCCAGTCCCAATTCTGCTCATAGATTAGTCTAATGTAATTAAGACTGACTCAATTTAAGCCAAAAAAACATTAGAAACTTTACCTCCAGGCTAAGTCATGCCAAAGACCAGTGTTACCATGGTAACTATCAATTACACCTGCGCTGACAAGTCGCCCCCAACCAGGAAAAACACGGGGCCCTTAATTTGTGGTTTGTTAATATTGTTATGGGGAGAGCAACGACAAGGGAAAGAGTTTTTTAGAGACGGCAGACATTTTTCTTTTTATCGTTTCACTCTTCCAAGTAAAATGTCCCCGTAACTGTTGAATTCTTCTAAAAGACAAACATCTTTCTGCTGCGGTGAGGACATCTATCTGAAGTCTGACTATCTGTTGTAGCCGGTACAACATGTAGTATGCATCTGTGCTGCAAGTGTCTCAATTCGCTGTTACAACCATAACTGTGACGTAGCCTCGACATGCAAAGCAGAGAAGATGAGAAGCAATCCCGTGTTTTTCACTGTCCCGCACTACACAGACGTGCACTGATAAATGTGTGTTTCTCCGCTCGCGCTGTGATGCTAAATGACAGGGAATAAAACAAATGGGAGGGGAAATCCTGCCGCATGTTGTCTGCCTCCATGATGCATTTTATGTACAGTGTCTAACTCATCCATCCTGGTGTCTGTGTGTGTGTGTGTGTGTGTGTGTGTGTGTGTGTGTGTGTGTGTGTGTGTGTGTCAGGGGATCCATTAAACGGAGCTGACAGAAAAGAGTTTACAAAAAATGGCCTGACACTGAGCTTTTTTTTTTCCAAACCCTGCAATCTGACAGATTCATGAGCGCCAGCGAGTTGACAGTATTAATTTCTAAAAAAAAAAAAAAAAAAAAAAAAAAGGAGGGAAAATGTCAAGATCTTACAGGTGACATTACAGCAGAGTTCACCTTTTCATTTCACAGTCATTTCACTGGTTAAGTGTGACAGCTACGATTCAGCGTGGTTCATTGGTAAACCTGAAAAGTTCCTTACGGCTCAAACGGCTTCAGGAGAAACTGACTGCACTTGGTGATGCATGACGGTAAAAAAAAATTAAATAAATAAAAATAAGGGGCTTCGCTTCACTGACGCATCATGACACATGAGGAAAAATACAAAAAAGATGACATGCACCTCAGGATTGGTCCATTATTTATTAATAAAACCCCTAGTCTGTGAATGTGAAAACTGTGTGTTATTAAATAGATACAACAAGAACAAAATTAGCTGAAAATGTAAAATTAAAAGATCAACTCTCTCTCTCTCTCTCTCCATGTCGTTTCCTGTCTTTTTGTCAGCTGTCAAATAAATGAAAAATCACAAACAAAGAAACAAAAAAAAACATCAAATCCCACGTTGCGTGAGTGGATGTGACTATTCAAGGTTGTTACAAGACGCTGAAGAAGTGACGATACAAAACGTTTTCACACTGATGGGAACTTCAGTTTTTCTCTCTTCTTCCTTTTTGTGCCTGTTTCTGTGGCTGGAGGTCAATTCTAACACTAACTGCTTATTAGTGTGTGTGTGTGTGTGTGTGTGTGTGTGTGTGTGTGTGTGTGTGTGTGTGTGTGTCAGACCTGTGGTTCCCACAGACTGGTAGCCTCAGAGACTACCTGACCTGAGGCCCCCCGAGCCCCCCCCCTCCTTAACAAGGCTGTCACCTTTGACCTCTGGCAGTG
>NW_019524898.1:237364-255044 GCF_002814215.2 Seriola lalandi dorsalis | reverse complement strand
ATTAAATAGATACAACAAGAACAAAATTAGCTGAAAATGTAAAATTAAAAGATCAACTCTCTCTCTCTCTCTCTCCATGTCGTTTCCTGTCTTTTTGTCAGCTGTCAAATAAATGAAAAATCACAAACAAAGAAACAAAAAAAACATCAAATCCCACGTTGCGTAAGTGGATGTGACTATTCAAGGTTGTTACAAGACGCTGAAGAAGTGACGATACAAAACGTTTTCACACTGATGGGAACTTCAGTTTTTCTCTCTTCTTCCTTTTTGTGGCTGGAGGTCAATTCTAACACTAACTGCTTATTAGTGTGTGTGTGTGTGTGTGTGTGTGTGTGTGTGTGTGTGTGTGTGTGTGTGTGTGTGTTAGACTTTCCCAGGTCTAATTGCTGGGACAGATTTGTATCTCGCCTGCTGGTAACGGTTTGTTGCGAACAGACAGACTCTGGGAAAACATCTAAAACACTGTTTTTTTTCTGTTTTATCTTCTTTATGAAACTTTAATTTGGTCAACACCCACCACACTGTGGCGTATGAAGTGTTATGTTGAACCAGAAGTCACGTGACCAACTCAAATTGGGTCAAGTTCGGATGGTAGACTAGTATACCTCCTTCATGGATTCACACACATGCTAACACACACACACACACACAGACACACACACACAAACTCAGCACTCACCACTATGCATTATTCAGAATACATCTCCCTCCCCTATACACACACACAGCGCAGAGAGTCTCATCAGAGCAGCACTGAGCCTCTTGGAAACTCAATGAGATAAGAGGGTTCATCAAACAAAGACTTTCCCAGTCAAACAGAGGTGTAATTGAAATTGGGGTCAGATGGAGGGGCTTGTGTGGCATTAGCCGGGGGCTGTGCCTAATACTGTTGTTCTCTCTCCCTCTTGGATGGCTGTAAAATCTCAAACTCGTGAACAACCCTTATGCATTTTAATCATACCGATGTTCAACACTTCAATTCATGTGCATTTGTGTGACTTTAATCCTTCACAATACCAAGAGGAGTGACAGGTTCTATTCACTGTCATTGTAAGTACGTGTTCACATATAAAAATATTCATCAAATACCATTCAGCTTCCTGGTGTTTGACCAGTCCCTTCTCTCTATCACTACTGTGCTGTCTGAAAGTACAAACGAAATGAAAACCTGAATTTAAAGTTATTAAATATGAATCTATTTCAACTCTTGCACTCATGAGAGAACAGGTTTGTCATTACAGTGCAGCCCTGTGAAGAAGGAGTCTGCATTAGTATCTGCTGTGGAGCTTTTAGCCTGCGGGGAAGAACTTCAGACTGTGAAAACACACTGAGTTTACACAGAAACAACAAAAGGCCAAACAGAGGAAACGTGAGTGAACTTGCAGCGGCAGCATAAGCCTCACTGTCAACCTGCTGAAATATCTAACCGATGAATCAGGCTGATTTCAAGTGTCCTCTATGTGTCAGTGGTGATTATGTGCATATTTGTGTGCATGTAGCTGTGCCAGGAAGCTCCCCTAAATGAGTTCCCGGTAACATGCAACGAATCAGTAAAAAAATAAAACAGAACAGCTTTAATTCCCAATGCATGCAGTGCCATCGCATAGTGGTATTTCTTAACATGACATCTCTCGTGCTAATGGTGGCACTGGTTCTGCATTTGCATGGCAGCAAAAGGACATTGACCTTCGCCTACAGTAATGAATCACAGCAAAGCTGAGAGGTCTTATTGAATGTGTCGACAAAAAAAAAAAAAAGCATGGCCTCAGGGCTCTCAGCGGGAAACAGAGAGTAAAGAAGGGAGGAGTGGGATGAGAAAGGATCCCATTGTTGCAAAGGAACTTGGTGTGCAGAGGCACCCTGACACAGGTATTCTGCTAAATAAGGCCAGCATTGTACAGAGAAGGCATGCACACTGGCACAAAAAAATGACAAGCGGGTGGGGGAAGCCACGTGGGGCTTCAGACACCTGCTTGGATTCTGACCTTGGTTCGGGCCTCAGATGACTGACAGCTTGGCTAGAGATCGGTGCATATACATACAGTTCGTACTTGGATTTTACAGGCAACACTTCAAGTGGGTGTGAAAGCAAGCCAGATTTAAACTTCACTCTCAAGGTCTCTTTCTTTTTCATTCATCAGGCAACAACTTCTGTCATTTTTCATGCATAACTCTATGAATGCCTTTGAGCGGAGACGGTCTGAATATGAGCGCTGTTGCCCACATTGTACAACTGAATGTGTTGACAGAATTGTGAAGAGAAGAGGGAGACAGAGGGAAGGAGCCAGGAGGAGGCTCTCTGACGTTACAAATGTAATGCAGCTCTGCCTGCAGTACAGAATCTGCTCTGTGTAAACCTGAACACTTTTCCAAACTGATTGCTGAAAACATTTAGTGACTCTTGCCTCTAAGACATGTAGAGTAATGCTTAAACCAGTGTTATTCCTGATTATTTCTCGAACAGACGCAGTTATGTGAAAGATTACACGCCTGAGTGAAAAGATGGCTCAGGGTACATTTCCCCCCCCACACCCCACACCCCCTAACCCCTAGGGTCTTGAGCCACACACAGACTATGTCCTGTGTTTCCATGTTTCACAGAAAGTTAACATTTTCATTGCATATTTTACAACTGCCACAGACACAAAGGAACTTCTGAAAAGTCACACTGACAGCAGAGGACTCCCAAAGGACTGGTCTGAAGCAGCTCCCCTGCCTCCGCTGCCCAGGTCGTCACAGCATTTCCATTAAAGCATTCCATCTCCCCCCCCGTACCAGGCAAATGGAGATACAGTGGCATTGATTCATTTGTTGTGGGCCCAGTGCGCTTTTCTCTGGCTCCTCAGCAAGCGGTAGCTGTGATCTAATTACAAGACGAGAGATGAAGTCGTCTCCGCGAGCATAGCTGATGGGACCATTCTTCTTCTGAATAGAAAAGAAGGCTCACATCAAGTCAGCTCCTCATGACCGAGGAGCTGAAACTAATGCAGGAGCGCATTAGTTACAGAGCGGCCCGGGGAAGCATCGACTGAGCAGCCTAAACGATGAGGCCGCACTGATCTCCATCAGCACTGGAGAAAATCATCGACTGGATTGCTGCAGTCTGTTCGCTCCTTGACATGAAAGTCACCGTCACATGGTTAAAGGAAAACAAAGAACCCTTATTGAAAGACCTCCCATCAAATCTTGCCCATCAATTGAACTTTTCCCAGGGAAAACCAACATTACTGAATTTTCACAAGATTGCCTATTGACATCTTCCAGGACCAGACTGGAGAGGGATCGCCTCTGGCTTGGCAAGTGGCAAAGGTCAAACATGCCCCGCATGTCAATGAGACAGTAACAAGGCTGACTATACACACACCCTGTCCAAGTCCATGTCACACAAAACACTTCAGAGCCCCAGTGGCTGCATTCCTCTGGCTTGTCCCTCAACAAACAAGTGGGTTCACCTTAGGAAACGGCTTGACCTGCTCGAGCCAAAGTCTGCGCTCGCAAAGTGCTTTGTCTTGCCTGTTTTTACGAACCGGGACAGGACCACACACACGCTGCGGCCATGACCAGCGCTGGTATTGTTCACATGGTTGCTAAGGTGCTTTTAAACAGTGGGTCGAAGGACAGAAGATGGCCACAGTTGTTTAAAGCTAATGAATAGCCTCTGTTCTGCCTGCCATCACTGCTGATAATAGCTTTTTGCGCCGGCTGGACGTCCACAGGGAACACAGGGTTGTTTGTAGGTAAAACAAAGTTTAGAAGAGCTCGAGAAAATCTTGCACATGTGCTCACACACACACACACACACACACACACACACACACACACACACACACACACACACACACACACACACACCTCCCGATGCACCGTCAACATGAGTTACTGTGCCGTATCCCGATCGCTGTTTTGAGGCAAACGTACCCTCAGGTGCAATTACAGTTGACAGCGAAGATTACAACGGCCTCTAACAGACATCCTGCATGAGAATCCAGACAGGATCCTCCTCATTAGGTATTCAAATGAAGGGGATTATATTCAAAAGTGTTCGAATCAAGTCAGGCATGTAAAATGCTTCTAATCCTTTTGTCAGACACAACGCAACACTTTTGTCTTAATAATCAAACTCATGATGAATCTGTCAGCTCGGGTTATGGTTCTGCGGCGTGACGCGACACTTCTGTGAAGATCATTTTAACAAACTGAATGGCTGGATGAATCTGTCAGGAATTAGTTTTGTGGCCTGCATAAATTTAAATAAAATATTGATGAAAATGTATTGTGCTTGAGTGATGATTCAAGTGGCTACACATAACTGACTGTGTCTGTCTGAATACATCTTGGAGGGACATCGTAGAGGACAAGTCTGCTGGCTTCATCAGGAGGTGCTATCTTGGGCACCGCAATCACACACACACACACACACAGACACTTGGGAAGATGAATTGAAAAACTTTCATCACAGTTTTTAAAACAGATTTTTTTATCTCACAATAATCAGCAATCACCTATGGATGAATCTACAAACAGAACAGCACACTGAACATCTGTGACCGAGTTGTAACTAACTGCAACATCATTCATTCAACATCACTTCATTCATGATGAACCTACTGTATATGCAGAAACTGTCCAGGTTTATTATGTCATGTCATTGTAGAAAAACTTTCTAAACATGAAAACAGCTGAATCCAAAAGAATATAACTAGGGTTATGTTTTTACAAAGTTAGTCTCTCCAGAGGTAAAAATTCATCTACTTGGTCCCAAAAGTTGGAAGAGATAAATTTTTCCAAAAAAGAAGAATGCATTTCTTTGCTAGGTATGTTATAGTTATTAATATTCTGCATTTTTTTCATTTTGATTTTTTTCAATCAAAATGAAAATCGGGAATATCATTTAGTAAATAGTTGATTCTATTATTTGTAAATTTTCATTTAGGAGATTCAAACTTTGTTGAGATCATGTATCACGAAGCTTGTGGGGAAGCGCTAACATCCTAGCCTTCGTCCAACCTCATCAATTAACACATTTTCTGTTTCAGCATATCTTTTGCTGATTAAACCGGAACACAAACTTCACTGCAGAAAAGGGGAAAGAGAAACAAGAGGCTGATGTAAGCCAGGATACAGGATGCATACAAACAGGCTTCATTTTAATCTCACTCATTTACAGTCTGAAACAACGCCTCCCAGATGCCCGAATTACTGCTAATTTCTAGTATCATTAGCATCATGTCTGCCAGTGTCATGTTAATGAAGGTTTAACATGACAATGAGGTTTTCCAAATGAGCAGCCGAGGGAAATGCAGAGCTCATATAATTACACAGCAACGCACTGCGAATAACAACTTTACCGTGATCTCCAGCATTACGCCTGTGATGGGTTTGATTCCGGTGAGGTAAAGTGATTTCAGGTGCAAAAACAGGCTCAACATTATGTTCTTCGCTGTATGTTTAATTAACAAACTGTTTCAAATGAATCTAATTAGATTAGCATATAAAAGCCACAATGAGGGAAATGAATAATGCAAATGGGGGAAGCTTCACCACTGTAGATCTTGGAAATCAACCAAGGCCAACATGTTTCAGAAACCTTTTCAGAAACACTTAACGTCTGATAAAGAGGAGAAAATGTTGCTATGATAAAGGCAGACAGGGCTGACAAAGAGGAACGCACACAATAACAAAGCGTTTAAGATTTCAGTATAGGCTGAGGAAACTCGTGACCCGAGAGGATGAAACACAAAGATATCTGCTTCAGCGGCACCACGGACACTGTCGCCTCTTATCTGCCTTTCTGACCCCAGAGCTGTCTGAGGGTTTGGTGATTCCAGTCACAGCAAACACAAGACGCCGGTGGGAGATAACACATACCAGGACTGAGTCACATCGCAACAATAAAATTCCCAGCAAAGTTACACTGGATGTGAACATCACAGATAGTGCAACATATTTTTTCACTGTGCGCTGCATGAAGGAAAACAATCCTCTACACTACAAAACTAAATATGGTGCAATCTGGAGGGAGCTGGAGACGTCAAACATCCGCCTCTTCCTTAAGATTTCTTGAAACAAGCATAAAAGTCAGGCCACTATAAAACACCAGCCGCCCCTAAAACTCAGACATTAGTTATTACATTTCAAATATTAAACATAAAGCCTCTTGAAATTTGATTGGTTTTTTTTTATTTCAGTTGTTAGGTCTGATTCTACTTTCAAGAAATCATATTTGCTTATCCAACTTTTTCCGACACTGGCAGATTTCTCTAGACTAAGTTTGTTGAGGAGACTCCTCCATCTTGGTCCCTATTTTCTCAAAAGTGAGCACTTTCAATGCAAATTTGTGTGTCAAAGTAAAAAAAAAAAAAAAAACAAGAAAAATGTAACTCTATGCACAGAATGACTTTGCCTATGTGAGCAAATCCACTGATTCCATTAAAATAAATTGATTTCTATCAAATCCTGGTGTGACCAGGCCCTGAGCTGCCTCTTAAAATAAACAAGCCACTATATTTTCTCTCAGCAGATTATTCAGTTGCCCTGAAACTGCTTCAATAATTTAATGCAAATGGTGTTTAACAAGATTATTTTATCCTTAAAATAAGAGATTCAGAATTTTGAATTTTCCTTTTGTAGTGCTCAACATCTCCGAGGCTCCTGCTCAGCGGCGGAGCCGTGGCTACGAGCGTGTGGGTGTTAAACGATTTCATACGTGCGCGTTACCCTCCCAGTGATTAGCAACATAACTGCCATATGAAAAGCTGTAGAGAAAGCAAACAAATAGAAGCGCAACCTAGACAGCTGTCTGTCTCCGCAGCAGTTCAACCTAATGTAATAAAAGCAGCTCAGATGAAAAACTAACAGACTGACAGGTGCTTCCAGACCACTTTCATAAACTGGGAATAATTTCCTCTCTTGAGCTCTGGGGGCTTCGTCAAGTGGGACCATATGTTTTAAGAACCTGGTTCTTATTAGGTATAATAAATGCCAGCCTACACTTGGCTCTGGTTTGTAATGCTCCCAACCTCTGGATCACTGCAATACAGAGTAAATGGGTTGACACCGGCTGAGGAGCAGCACTTGTCTAATCCACCGCAGCCAGGTGCCTCTCACCTACACCCCTCCAGAAACCTCTTCCCCTTGGTTTCCTTTTCCGTTGGAGTAGCAGCTAGGGAAGTCCACTGGAGGGGTGCCAAGGCTTCTCCAGACCTGTAGGGCCTCCTCCAGAGGGAAAAGGGGAGCACTTCCTGGGTCAATGGAGAGGATGTGGTGGGAAGGAGCCACTATGTGCCAGCTGTCAAGAACGGGATCCTGAGAGGCCGGGGGTTAATAAGACTTGGCAGGGGGTGTTCCCATGGTAATTGCCATAGTTACCCAAGGCCTCAGTCAAGGGATAGCAGCAGGGGAGGTTGAGTTAATCAGGATGAGAAAGCTAAAGTATGGCCGAGGGAATATGACGGACGACTCAGCGATGTCGTAAACTTTACAAGCAATTAATACTCCTGCCAACGTGGAGAGCTTCAGTAGCCTTTATGATCCGAGACCTGTTGCTATGGCGCTCATGTGGGATGTATTTAATTTACAAAAAGCAAAATGAGGTTTCATTTTATGAGGAGCCAAAGTGATGTATAACTGTAGTTCAGGAAAAAAGAGCTACTTATAGAAGGAGGCTGTTAATAAAGTGGCTTTAATGATTTACGACTTATTCGCTGAAAGATAACATGAATATTCTGGCACGACTTCCAGGAAAGCGACTGTGACTTTGTCAAAGTGTACTACCCAGAACAGGAGAAGTTTGAATGCATTTCTCTGATTAACTGAACAATATGGAAGCATATTGTCGCACGCGGCACAGCGACGAGGGAGTTCAGTGGGAGAAAAAACGCTCCTGTATCACCACTGATGACAGACTGTCGGGAGTTAAAACAGCAAGGATTTGCACTGGTTTGCATTAGTGTTCCTTATCATTGCCATCATCATCATCATCATCATCATCATCACTACTACTTATCCTCATCTAATCTTGTTCTTGCATTTGTATCCATAATTAATCTTTCCACAGCTGAATGCAGCAAATACAAGCGGATTCCCAGGAGGTTGTTGAAAGCCATTTTGGCGGATGAGGTAAATCACTAACTGGAGTAAACATACAGTGGATGAAGCAGTTTGAGGGGAAACGCTGCATGAGTAAAGTAAATTAGAACTCTTCATCACAAACCAACCTCTGGTATGTACTGAGCCTCAATAAACTGAGATCTGATGGCGGATATTTCCCCGAGTCTTTCATGAAGCTTTTCAGTGTAAAGCCTTTAGAAAAAAAGAATAAAAGCAAACTCACTATCTCTGTATATATATCGTCTATCTTAATACTCTTCCTTCAACCATAGAGATTATCTGCAAACTGAGGAAAACTGTATTCTTACATTTCCTGACTACACAAAAAGAATTGAGCTTTTGAATAAGTGTGCCAGAGAGCGATAACCTTTGAATGAAAAGACCTCAATGAAATTACAGTCCAGGTGAATAACTATTGCAGAGCTCCCTCTGGCCCCACAAAGAGCTGATGTGGGATGGACGATGAGACGCCTTGTTTTCACCAAATTGAAGCGTTTTCAAGTTTTACTTTCGCTGGCTTTGTCTTTTGTTCTACTGAATGGTTTGTGTTTGTAGCCCGGGGGCTTTACTGGACAGCAGTCTGCTCTACTGTCTGGGCTACGGTCCAGGCTGGTGGCGGCGGCGGCGGTGGTGGATGCTTTGGCTTTGGGCTTTAACCCCCGTGGTTGAACCTGAGCCCTGCAGCTGCTCATTACTGTGCAGTGGAAGTGCTGGGATTGCTTTATGAGCCCTGGGAAAGTCAGGAGGGATTCTCTGCCCACTACAAGCCAAGCAATCCAGTTACATCGACAGTGAGCCCAGGGACACGCGGCTAGCCCGGGCTAATCCCAATATCCAATTTAAAATGTTGAGAAATGATAACCAGATGTCAAATGCTCATGTGTCTGGCTCACAGTCCAGTGGGCCGCAAAGCAAAGGAAGTTATGGAGGACATTAGACATGAGCGCTATCTCTCCAAGTGGGACATGACTCCGTTAACCTGCGGGGGTTAGAAGTTGTCTTCTGTTCCAAGGCAATCCTTCCAAGAAAAATATTTTTCCCTATACACACAGATGTAGTTATTCTGTATGAGTTATGGCACCTAATGAGTTATGAAAACACCAGGAACCATCGTGCAAAATCTACCTTTCAGCTTGTTTAACCTTTCAGGGGGTATTTTGTATTTCATTATCTCAATTTGGTCTCCTCTCTGTTGTTCCACACTGTGAGTTTCTACAATTCCCAGCATGCCTTTTTGCAAGCCCCCACCCCAACCCCCCCAGAAAAAATAAAACTATCATGAACTCACACTGAACTGAGCAATGAACTTCCCATGAAAGTTGGGAATATGAGAATGTCAGAGGATGTCAGTCGAGCTGTTTATGAATGCTGGGGTGTGTCTGATCAAGCTGTTCCCCCGTCCTTAACATGTGTCGCGGATGCACTGCATTCTGGTCTATTTCTGTTAATATCAGATTATATCTCTGTGATATCTCTGGCAACTCCGCAGTAGATTCTTCTTTGTAGTTATGCGTGTAGCAGGTTTGTTTCTTACACACCGCTCTACGTTCCTTCTTGTCTCCGTGTGTTCGTGAACTGGAGTCATAAATCTTTGGTTTGAGCACAAATCGTTTGGCTCGAGTTGAAACATTCTTCTTTGCGCAGTTCACACCTTCCAAATTCAAAGACACAACTGTTTGCATCTTTGTACTGATTTTTGATGCAATCCTCCTCTAAGAATGTGCTTTGCGTTTCATCTGAGTGCACTCAGATCTCACACATGAAACCTTGCATTAAGGTTCTGCTGTCAAATTCAGTGGTAGCTGTATTCTGTCTCAACACTTCAACTGTCTACTATAGAAAACAATCATTCTCCCGTAGTAGACAGTTGGGTTGCAACATCAGGAAGTGTGAAGGTAGCTGGTGTGCTTTATGTTTGTGCTAATGACTGTTTGAACTTCTGAGTGTTTAATTAGGCTCTTTGCTACGTGGACATCCAAAAATCTGAAACAAACAGCGCTGTCGTGATTCACCCTCTGCCCTCGTCTCAGCTCACTTACTCCACTGAGAGCTTTTTCTCAAACCCCTGTAAATCATTAGCGAGCTGCTTTAATGAACAGGCTGTTCACCTCTCTCCTTCTCTCTCTCTCTGTCTCTCTAACTCCAGCCTTCCTCAACTCTTATCACCACCAATCGACAAATCCAAGTAAGCAAACACTGAGTCACTGCACCTGCGTTTCCGACCTTCAATCACGGCAAATTATCACAATAGCCTCAGTTCAACCGCTGCCTCCCACTGCAGAGCGAGCAGGCACAACATGCCGATAAGAAGGAAATGAACTGAGAGCTCCTGCTCCATTAAAAGGCTGCGTACGTGGTTTACAGTGAGGAGACCAATCGAGCCCAGCTCTTTATATGCTTTAAAAACCCAAGTGTCACGTGAAGAGTGACTTACTCACACCCACACAGCAAGAACAAAAGACTCAGACAAGCCGTCTGTCTTTTCACTCAAGAGAGAAGAGCTACAGCATGGACTCTCCTGAGTACTTTTGGTCAGGGGTTGTTTTTCACGGTTTGTGGTGGCAGTTTGAGAAGGCCCTTTTCTTCAACATGACCGTAATCATGCACAAAGCAAGGTCCACCAGGAAATGGTTTCGTCAGTGTGGCGTGGAGGAACTGAACTGACCTGCACAGAGCCCTGACATCAAACCTTATCCAACACCTTTGAGATGAACAACAATGACGGACTGAGTGAGAGAGACCGGGGTTCCAGGATCTTGCAGAGAGTCTATTGAGAGTCCATGGTGTTGGAATGAGATGTTCAACAATCTCATAAAAGTCATTTTTATTTAGGCTCAGTCAGAACCGCAGGCCTGTGAATCCGGCTTGTGGCCTCTGTCTCTCTCCCCCTCTCTCTCTCTCTCTCACTGTGACTATAATAAAAGGCACACATAATTTTGGCAATGTAGTGTGAAATAAAATTCCTGAGACTTTATATAAATATAAAAATAAAAAAAAAGGAAAAAGAAGCTGATACTGAATGGTACCATGCAGCTGCACAGAGATCTTAACCCTGAGAATCACGATCCAGTTTGTACTTCCACACAATGTCCTTATCGAGCCGCTTCATCGTCTATTGTTAGCACAAGACTGACTGCCAATTCACCCTTGTCTGTTTGCCTGCACAATACACTCCCTCCACCTATTCAGACTGGAGTGGGGTTTTTTTTGTGTGTGACTTCCCACATGGAACAGGTGAGCGGAAAAAAAGACTGAATTTGTTTCTTTCCACTGGATATTCTTGTCTGGAAAACAGTCAGACACGTCTCAGAGATCTCCAGCCTCAATAATGTCCCTTTTCTCCCTCTCACTCCCTCACCTCCACCACTCACAAAACACCTGCGTCCACAACACGGGGTTTTTGTTAAGACCTCCGTGTTACAGGGAGCAATTTAGTGAGCATGCAGCTTCAATCAATTTCACCCCCCCGGCGTTTGAAGCTGGGAGAATGAAAGTATGCACCGGCTTTATGGGCTAAGAAGGTAGCTCCTGAGAATCAAAGAGGACAAGCATCAATCAAACTCAAACGTACAGTAGCTGCAGTTTGAGACTTAAACGGCAGCAAACAGTGAGGGAAGATACGAAACAACAAACTGTAAGGTAAAATAAGGAATCGTGGCCATATTGCAGTGTTAGCTTCCATTTTCTTAGACTATTAGATTACTCATGTTTTAACAGTTGCATTAATCTCAGAAAAAGAATCAACAACCATTTCCAACATGTAAAAACGCCAAACATTTGCTTCCTCCCTCTTTTTCATATCATTGTGTATTCAATGTCTTTGGGTTTCAGCTCATTGGTTGGACAAAAAAACAATCTGAAGATGTGAATCTCCCGTCCCATTCATTGAAATATTATCGAAATCACATTATGGCCAAGTGCAATATCCAAATCGCAAGAGCTGCAATTCTTTTGTGTCACAACATACCATTAACGAAGCACTGTGGTGCTACAGAGACGCCCCCCCCCCCTCCGGCCTACAAATCATATCCTCCAGTAAGTAAAAGACGCAACAAAAATCACATCATCATCATTTATATTCTTTTTCAGTGAAAGCGAAATAAAAATTGATGATTCCAACTGAAATCATATCATAATAGTAATAATAATATGAAGCACCAACTGCGGCACATGTGTCGGCATTCAAAAGTATTTTTTCCGGTGCCACGTATATGAAACGACTTGGTGATAGCAGGACCAAGCGCTCATTATGCCTGTGAGTACAGGATGGACGTTACAGCAGAACGAGGCCGGCGGTGAACTGACACGTGACGACATACACACAAAACATGAATGGAGGAAGGAATTCGAGAAATGTCCGAAAGTCAACAGAGGCGCAAAAGACTCGACTAAATGGCCTCCTCGGGTTTCATTGTTAACTTGAGCCGTTACTCATTGCGGGAAATATAATCAAAGATTGCAACCTGCCCGTCAGGCCGCAGCTTCCACCGGAGCTGTTAATAATAAATGGATAGGGCACAGCGCTCTTGTTATGGCTGGCTAATTTTTGAGGCGTGAGTGTAGTCGATGCAGCACACTGAGGTCAGGACAATGCCGGGAAGAGTCTGAGGACAGGGATCAAAAGGTAAGAGCAAAGGTCGCTGACTGTGGGAGGCCTGAAGGTAATGGAGCCAAAAGCGGTGAAGGAGCTCTGAGGAGAATGAGCATGTGCTGCTTTCAGTATTCAGGTGAGTATGTGTGTGGTTGAGTAAAGGGTGGGGCCGTCTGTAGGGGGAAAGAGGAAAGAACAACTAATGAGCAGAGGGTGAAAGCGAGGCAGTGAAAAGAAATGGAGGAAGAGAGGAAGAGGTGCCAGAAATCAAGCTGAAAAACAACTTACAGAATTTATTCATGTGAAGGTTGGTGTGTGGGTTGTTTGAAGAGAATTTTTTTTTCTTGTGTTTCACATATTGGCAATCATTCCTTCAGTCGAGCAACAAGTGGCAAGTAATGTTGTGATAATGAATTAAGAATGAGTAGCTCACACATGTTTAAGAATGTGGTGATAAATAAAACTAAACCTGAGATATGATCGTTACCATGGCATAAATGTAGCAAAGTCTTTTTTTTTATTTACTTTTTTCCTCTTTTATCTTTTGGTTTCTGTATGAAAGACTCGGTAGTCTCTAAATAGTATGGTGTCTAATCTTATGGGTGAGAGTTACTCCTATATTTTCTGACTTTACATTGGCCTGCAGTGAGATGGTTGCCTTTTCCTGTACCGTTATGTCGAGAGGGAAGGTGTAATAATATAAAATAAGCTTCAACCTAAACCCTTTCAACCAATATCGGTATGTTTTACTTCTATGTGTATCTACTGTGCATAAATATTAATAAGGACCGAAATAAAATTGAGCTGAACATTCACAGAGAGGGACTGCCAAGATCTGGAACCTCAGCAATGGTCTGACTGCTCCTGGTTTGTGCACACTTCTTCTGATCTTCCCAAGATCTTAGTCAGAATTATCAGCTGAGCCTGTCACTGCTGATCTGATTAGTAGTAGTAGGCATAAATCAAATCCTTATCAAAGATTGTATTCGGTTTGCTTGCAAATATTTTACAGAGAAAGAACATTGTGGGATCCGTCTCGCAGATTCTGGCTCCTCCAACCTGCACTTCTTTGTATTCTTGAGAGTTAAGACTTGTGGAAAGAATACTCTGTAAGTAGACTTGTCAGACCCTTCCTCACGTGATGGATGGGTGCCAGCAGCAGCAGCAGCAGCCTTGCCATTTATTCTCCTCCAGGTCTCTACTATGTGCTTAATGTTCACTCAGTTCCACCCTCAGCTCTCTCTCCCTCTCTAGTTCCCTATTCCCCTCTCACTTGGCCCCGCTCTCTCAGTCTCAGCACAATCAAGTGCCCCCGTCAGCAATGGGCATTTCATTACCTAAGTGCCAATTCCTTAGCAACCGAGCAGGTACTAGAGCTGTTAACCGCAAGCTGGCGACTAAATGCTAACGAGAGGGCCCATGCTAGCGCCTTAACCCTCACAAGTCTACATGGACATTGAGGTGAAACTACCTCCAGGTTAAGGTAATGATTTTACATGATGCGTTTGAGGCCTGAACAAGTTAACACTTTCTCTACTTCAGTTTTGTCGTTCTCGAACAATGTAGGGTTTTTTTAAAGCAGTGCTTTTCATGTTTGTTTCCTTCTCTCTGTAAATGAATCCTGCTCTGTTGATCAGATTAAGTTTAGTCCAGTTTTGACTTATATAACTGGTATGTACGGTACAGGAAGTTTGGCTGCAGTCTAATTATGTGAATGCACATTGAGAAAACTGCTTAACTTTGAAAAGAATCTGCATTTTATGGAGGGTGAATCAATATGTCTATGTAGCCTGCTTAAATAGAGTCAATGTCTCTCTGGGCCGCTGCCAGGACTGTGAAAGCTCAGTGTTTCTCTCCCTGTCCCTTTGTCCCATAAACATCCCTGTAACTTGATTAAGCATGATTGATAAGAACACTGTCAAAGTCCCTGGCACGACAAATGCTTTAAGTGCATTTGTGTGACCAGTAAGAAGCACACTGATGCTAAAAAATCTACATTTACTGCAGTTGCATTTTAAGCAGCGCCTCGGATACTGATCAGCGGGGAGGTGCACTGAATCAACCCTGAACTGAAGGATCCAGGTTCAGGCATTCCTGTCAGCAAGCATCCACCCTGCGAAAAGTGTCTTTGAGCAAGTGGCAAGTGAATCCCTTGCAGCTTCTGGACTACTGTGGTGCAACTAACCCACAACCTCTGACCTCTACGTCACGGGGAGGGGGGCAAGTGAAGAGAGAAGTCCCCAAAACGCTCAATAACGTGCCGCATTATCACATTAACAGAACTGTTGATTTTTTCTCCCAAAGACCTGATAACACAGAAAGAATATGTTTCTTTCACCACATCATTTTTAAAAAAGGTAAACTGTGGTTGGGAATATGGTGAATACTGCCCTCCAAAAGGGCTTCCCACTGCAGAGGAGCTTCTCAAACATCTCCCTTCCCCCAGGCTAATGATGGGGGGGGGGGTGGCCGTCGTCAGGTAAAATGACCCTTAATGCCTTCTGAATAGAGCGGCTAACTTTACGCGGCCAGGTCATTAGGGAGACAAAAGGGCAGGCCAAACTGCAGGAGAAGACCCCCGACCCCAGCCACCCACCCCCAGGTCAAAGAAGGACTCCAAATGCTGGAAGCCTGGCTCTTCCCCGCAAACACTCATCATCCCCTGAGCCCCCCCCCTTACGCTTCAGTCCTCTTATGAGCGACAGAGCAGAACGGGGCGCTCCCAAGTTGGAAAGGCATGAAGCAAGTGGATGAATCTGGAATGGAAAAAATGAACTAGGATGTTTGTGTTTGGCCGCTGTTCAGCTAAAGTAATCTGAATGAATGAACGTGTGTTGAAACTGATAATAGTCCTGCACAAACATCCTCCACTGCTTTGCTGGAAGAGGCTGACAGTCATCGCATCGAGTATGTTAACAATGTTTGCAGATGACTTGGAGGCCAGGAGGCGACCTGGAGGACAACTGAGGGAGAGGAAGAGGAGGAGGAGGGTTTGAAAAGAGAGGAGCAGGGGCTGAGTTTGTGTGCACTTCCCGGTGACATGCTGTACATGCAAAAAGAGCCCTGCGTATATATATATACACACACACACACACACACACACACACACACACATGCAGTCTCGTCTCAGTTGACTTGTCTTCAAATGTTCAATAAACTTGCGGCCCAGACATCAAAGTGGCAATGGTGTTTGTGCATGCAGGCATTTACAGCACTGCCGAGTGACCACACAAGTGCTCCCAACACACTCGCAGGCCCACAGCAAAGGCAGACAGCCAGGTCTGGAAGAAGCAAATACCCGAGAGCTACGCAACAGCAGCACGCAATCCCTTCCTCTGAGGACTCGGGGAAGAATGTGGGAAGTGAGTGCTAAGACGTGCTAACTGGGAAATGTCAAACCTCTTGGTTTCCGTTTTCCAAGTTTAGACAAACACCAGTTGGCCACGTGCCTTTGTTCTACCTCATCCTTAAAACAAACTAATACAAGATGGTGAATTTCAGGCATTGATTTTTATTTTTTTTTATTATTACTTCATTTTGTAAAAGAGAGAAATATGCTGATTACAGCTTCACAGAGCCAAACTGGAAACCCCAAAAGAAAAGCAGCAAACCCTCACATTTGAAAAGCAGGAGCCCGCACATGTGTGTGCACTTTTGCTTGAGAACTGGCAGATGTCAGTCAACGGTCAACTCATCAGCTAATTGCCTCTTATTTTAACGCAAAAACAACAGAACTCATGGACAGAAAGTTAAGTACAAGGATATTTCTCATTGTTCATTAATATGCAAGCTCCATGTGAGAACATAACAGGAAAGACAAAGACAAAGTAGAAGAGCAACAGGAAGAGCATATACCAAATCCCTGACAGCACTTGGCCATTGCAAAAGTAGTTTGAAACCCAAAAAGTCACTGCTAAAAATGGCTTTTTTCTTTGAGTTGAGCGCCTGTCACATCCGGGGTCAGGTTACCCTGCCACGCCGGCCAACAAAGGGAAGCAGAACAAAAAAGAAGCAGCTCGAGCCCTGGCAGTGACTCCTGAAAGACTTGGTTCACTGAGAGCAATAATTTCACCTCATTTAGAACGAAATCCCCGTGAATAATCTCCCGACATGAGAACCAGTCTCGCTAGCCCGGAATGGGCAGGATGAAGTGTGCTCGGGTGAGTGCACGCGTGCGTGTATGTGTGTGTGTGTGTGTGTGTGTGTGTGGGTCTGTCTGAATCCAGACCTACTGGGACTGAGTGGTTTTTTAGGATCTGGGTGGTTCCGACAGCACAACCACAAAGGCTGAATAGATTAATACAATCTTAAAAATAAAATAAAAAACCTGTAAGTGCAAAGTTAAAACTTCAGCTAAAAACCAAAAGGTACAAAACAGTCCTCACCTCACTTGATTGACAAGTGATCTCAGGAAAGTGCATGAGAAATTCACTGCAGCAAAGCCCCTCCCCCTCCAACAGAAGATAGCAGTTTATTACCCCCAAGGTTATGATGTCAAGAAGGTTACAGTCATGATTTCTGAGTTACAGAATTAATTTAAGGCCCTCATAAATATCAAAATGTCTTCCAGCCTGTGTATGTGTGTGTGTGTGTGTGTGTGTGTGTGTGTGTGTGTGTGTGTGTGTTCGTTCCTGCAGATATAAAGACAAAACAGAAAGAGACGGGGGAAAGGAGGTATGGCATCTCTGAGTTCAGGGCAACAAAACATTTTATCTCAAACGTGAAGATTGTGTGTGTGTGTATATATACGTGTGTGTGTGTGTGTGTGTGTGTGTGTGTGTGTGTGTGTGTGTGTGTGTGATAGAGACAGAGGACAGCAGTGTACCTCCATAACATCCCCCTTCCCCTTTTCAGAACTCTCTTTATGCTTTGATGAACAGGCCGCAACAATACCCCGAGTCTTTAGAGACGCCATGGTCCCTTCCCCTTAATCCTTTCTCCTCCTGCCATGAACTTGAGATCGTGTATGACTTGGGGGGG
>NW_019524898.1:237136-237344 GCF_002814215.2 Seriola lalandi dorsalis | reverse complement strand
CTCCTTTCAATAACACCTCCAACCAAAACATTTCTTGTTACCCCTCATCTCACAAGGAGAGAGAGGGGAGATCGTCAAAGTCTGAGGACAGGTTATTGCGCCCACTGAGCTCAACTTCAGAGCTTTGGTAATCGGCCATGATGGAAGACAGGTGGTTGGGAGGAGAGGGTTCAAAAAGACAAGAAGCCAACAACAAAGGCCACCCCCC